>NC_141035.1:44120000-44150000 GCF_052040795.2 Danio rerio
AACAGCGTGCGACAGAAGGAATACGTTTAATATTAAAAAGAGTTTTTGTTCAAACCAACACCTTGAATTGATAAATTAGAAACAGCTTCTATTTCTTGCACAACAACAGAAAAATGACAATGATCACCTCACCTTCTGAGGGAGCCTTGAACTGATAGAGGGTGGCTTCATGACCCTCACCAGCATCTTAAATCCTTGAAGTTGAAGTTTTTAATATTTAAAATGTAAAATGTATAAGCATTTGTATGTATTTTATTATCTTTACATCAAATTACAAAAAAACTAATTACTGCTTATGCAAGGTTTATAATACAGCCTCTATGGGGCAGGACAGTACATTTGATGTCATTTCTTGACTTAATTTCTAAAATCTCACACTAACTTTTTCATTTTTCTGAAAGTCTTGATAACGTCATCATGGAGTTTTTCCTTTTATTATTTCAGCAAATAGGATTGTAAAAAAGGTATTAGTTGTACTTTTCCATTCACTGTGCTCTAATGGCCCGCTTCCACTGAGTGGAACTCTGCAGACACGTGCTAGTGTCTGTATCCAGAAGTATCGCTTTAACAGACAAGAAGTACCACTTTTTTTTCCAAATGGTAATAAAAGGCAGGAGAATAAAAGTTGAGGCGTTATTTTTAATACACAGCAGAGACATTACACTGTAATCATATATACAGTTAAAATTATTAGAATTATTAGCTCCCTGAATTATTAGTCTCCGTTTATTTTTCCCCCAAATTTCTGTTTAACGGAGGGAATATTTTTTCAACACATTTCTAATCATAATAGTATTAATAACTAATTTCTAATAACTGATTTATTTTATCTTTGTCATGATGACAGTAAGTAATATTTGACTAGATATTTTACAAGACACTTCTATACAGCTTAAAGTGACATTTAAAGGCTTAACTAGGTTAATTAGGTTAACTAGGCAAGTTAGGGTAATTAGGCAAGTCATTTTATAATGAATGTTATATATAAAAAAATATTTAGCTTAAAAGGGGCTAAAAATTTAATTAAATAATTTTAAAAAATTAAATAATAAAATGGCTTTAAAAAATAAAAACTGCTTTTATTCTAGCCTAAATAAAACAATGACTTTCTCTAGAGAAAAAAAATATTATCAGACATCTGTGAAAAATTCCTTTTATGTTATGTTTAACATAATTTAGGAAATATAAAAAAAAGGAGAAAAAAAATTAAAAGGAGGCAAATAATTCTGACTTCAACTGTACATATAATAATGAGCCATGGTCGATCCGAGCTCAAACAAACCCTGTCATCGTCTTGATGAACAGCCACAAAGCCAAAAAGAAGAGCAAAACTACCCTGTGCCCCGTAGTCGTTTACAAGGCCGTCTAAAGCATGAGCAGTTTCGCTTTCTCACATGCATTAGTTGTCGTCTATATTTGAAATAACAAACTTCTTGAGATGATGATAATAATGTGCGCGTGATTATTAAAGTGCTTCTGACATCTGATTCTTTCAGAAATGGACAAACGCCAAAGTGACGCACAAAAACACAAAGAAGAACCGGGAAAAAACAAAAAAAAAAACAAAGGAGCAAATGATTCTTTCAGCAACCTAAAACATGAACAACCTTCCATGTTTGACTATAATCATCGCCTTTTGGAATATTATGAACTCGGAATGATGGAATTACTCAATAACAGAGGCTACATGTGCTGGTGAAGATTAAAAATACAGATGAGAGGTTTGCGCAAGTTTTTGAACTCAAATAAGGACTAAATGTATGCTGTGTGTAGTTTTTCTGTAATTGGTACCCAATCGGAAAATGTAAGGGTCAGTATGTGCTCATATGTTTCATTTATTTATTCATTTACTTTATTTTAATTGCAGACGTTACAGTGGGCTATTTCACACTATCATTGATTTGCAGTTATAATCAAATCATGTTTATAGAAAAGTTAGTAATTAACATGTATACACAAGTATTTATGTGTATAAGGTGTCTGTTTTGTGAGAAGAGCTTCTTATATGATATATGAGCTTTACTGTAGACCAGGGGTCACCAACATGGTAGCCCGCCAGGTTCACATGAGTTGCCCGCGGGCCCTGTTCTAAAAATAGCTCAACATAGCACCACACATGAGTAAGCTGCATCTAATATTTTTTATAGGTTTTATTTTTTAAATCACACTTGCATTGGTGTAAATTTGAAAATTACTTTAAGTTATATATTAAAAAAAAACTTTAAAAACAATTTCAGACAAACGAAGTGTTCCATATTGATATTTATCTAACTTGTTAAATCATTGTTGACAACTACTGTGAGAAATCATTAACATGATCAATGTCTTCACAAAGATGAATATTATTAATTATTAATAATAACATATAATTAAAAGTAAATTGAGAAAAATGTGTTATTTAATAACTGGTAGCCCTTCATACTAATCGGTACCCAAGAAGTAGCTTTAAGATTCCAAACGGTTGGTGACCCCTGCTGTAGACATTTCCTAGAGCGAGAATGAAATTAGCCCCTTTCACACATACAGACCTTTCCGGAAAATTACCGGCAATTTTCCGGAAAGGTTGTATGTGTGAACAGGTCCTTTTTGAAAATACCGGTAAATTTGTTCTGGCTATTTTCCGGAAAGAAAAGTTGTAACATTACCGGCAATTTGCCGGAATGCTGCGCTGTGTGAATGCAGAAGGAAGATTGCCGTAATAAGCGCGTGCTTGTCTAGAACGTGCTGACGTGAGACGTCTGCTTTAGCCAATCACAACAGTCATACGCATTCACGTCCGCGCGGTTTATGAGAATAAAACCCTTTGAATATTTTTCCAGACACATTTAGCTGCTAGAAGTTAGTCAGATCACGTTTATATGTTCTTCTTAATGTCAACTGTGTAAATAATCATCGATGAGATGCTTATGATAAGCCGTTGTTTGTTTACCTTCAAGCTTTGCGTGTGCCTGTGAAACAGCCTGTGAGCGCCTGCACACGCACATATTATGAACATCTTGACATACGAAAGTAATCCTGCGAAAGTTGTTCACAATATTGATCATCCACAGAGTTTGTAATTTAGTCAAATGTTTACAAATACAAGCGCAGCCGTTTAAAGCTCATTTGTGGTGAATGATGTCAGAATTTACCGGTATTTTGGAATGGATGTGTGAATACTCTTTTTTCGGAAAATTTCCATAACGTCCTCGCCTGTGTGAACAGCGCTTTTTTGAATATACCGGTAAAGTCGTTCCGGAAATTTTCCAGATATTTACCGGTATCACTGTGTGAAAGGGGCAGACTGCAACCTTCTTTTGGTATCCTTTTGGCAATGGAAATGCAAACCTGATAACCGGTACCGACCGGTACCGTACTGTTCAGTGAAAATGGGCCATTAGTTTATCAACTATGATGACTTCTGCTGCTAAAAAACCCAGAAATGTGAAAAAGCTCCATTGTAAAGTGCTACCTCAAAATGAACTTGCACACTTTAAGACATGCAAAACTATCATCGAAAAGCACTGACCAGGGTGAGATGGGTTGAGCTGTCTCTCTGTCTCCAGACGGAAGGCCGTGAGTTTGAGAGCATGTAAAACACTCTCCAATCTGCACACACGAGCGACCAGCGTCTCACACTGTCTCCAGAGCAAACTCTCTCCTGTGGCGCTCAGGGCCCGCTGAATGTTCACAGGACTGATGGGACGGGTTCCTACAGAGTTCTGGAGATGCTGCTGATCTGCAGATGCTCCCAAGCTGCCCAGAGTCCTCACCAGCTCCTCTGTCTGCTGCTCTGCTGTCTGGAGACGCCTCTGGAGGACAGACAGAGACTCTGGAGCCGCCGCCGAGACACTTACTGGACACACCACTGACCTGGACATCGCTGGACACACAGATGGACAGACAGACACACTGACACACAGAGAGATAGACACACAAGTTAGACAGGAAAAAAAGATATGGACGGATGGACAGACAGATAGACAGACTGGAAAAAATATATGGATGAAATGATAGACAGAAAGAACAATAGATAGACAGATAGGCAGATATACAGACATACAGGCACACACAGAGACAGACAGACAGACAGACAGACAGGAAAAAGATGAATGGATGGATCAATAGATATAAAAAAATAGACAGATAGGCAGATAGACATAGACAGACAGATATACAGACAAACAGGCCCACACAGACAGACAGACAGACAGACAGACAGACAGACAGACAAAAAGGCAGACAGATATACAGACAGACAGGCCCACACAGACAGCCAGACAGACAGGCAGACAGACAGAAAGATAGATAGATAGATAGATAGATAGATAGACAGACAGACAGACAGACAGACAGACAGACAGACAGACAGACAGACAGACAGATAGATAGAGACAGACAGAGGCACACATACAGACAGACAGACAGACAGACATAGACAGACAGAAAGGCAGACAGATATACAGACAGACAGACAGACAGATAGATAGACAGACAGACAGATAATGACAGACAGCCAGACAGATAGATAGATAGATAGATAGATAGATAGATAGATAGATAGATAGATAGATAGATAGATAGATAGATAGATAGATAGATAGATAGATAGATAGATAGATAGATAGAGACGGACGGACGGACAGAAGGACGGACGGACGGACGGACGGACAGACAGACAGACAGACAGACAGACAGACAGACAGACAAATAGATAGATAGTGGCACACAGACAGACAGACAGACAGACAGACAGACAGATAGATAGATAGATAGATAGATAGATAGATAGATAGATAGATAGATAGATAGATAGATAGAGACGGACAGATGGACGGACGGACGGACAAACAGACAGACAGAGGCACACAGACAGACAGAAAGGCAGACAGATATACAGACAGACAGGCCCACACAGACAGCCAGCCAGACAGACAGACAGATAGATAGATAGATATAGACGGACGAACGGACAGACAGAGGCACACATACAGACAGACAGACAGACAGACAGACAGAAAGGCAGACAGATATACACACAGACAGGCCCACACAGACACTCAGAAAGACAGACAGATAGATAGAGACAGACGGACGGACAGACAGACACAGACAGATAGTGGCACACAGACAGACAGACAGACAGACAGACAGACGGATAGATAGATAGATAGGTAGATAGATAGATAGATAGATAGATAGATAGATAGATAGATAGATAGATAGATAGATAGATAGATAGATAGATAGATAGATAGATAGATACGGACGGACAGACAGACAAATAGATATATAGTGGCACACAGACAGACAGACAGACAGAGACGGACGGACGGACGGACAGACAAACAAACAGACAGACAGACAGACAGAGACAGAGACAGACAGACAAATAGATAGATAGTGGCACACAGACAGACAGATAGAGACGGACGGATGGACAGACAAACAGACAGACAGACAGAGACAGACAGACAGACAAATAGATAGATAGTGGCACACAGACAGACAGACAGACAGACAGACAGACAGACAGATAGACAGATAGATAGATAGATAGATAGATAGATAGATAGATAGATAGATAGATAGATAGATAGATAGATAGATAGATAGATAGATAGACATGAGCAGGAAACACATTGAGGCAGAAAAACATGACAGGCAGGCAGAATAAAAATTGACAGGCAGACAGATTTTGAGATACATGTTGAAATTGTTATTATAATCATCATTAACTCTTACTAATTGAGCATCAACATTATGATTTTAGCTTTAGTTAGCAAAAAGAAACTCGTCAGGTCATCTGATATTATAAACGGCAAAACATAAATCACTGCACATGCACAGACTCACCGGTACCTGCCGGTCAATCTTCGCTTTAATAAATATCTGGATTTCCGTCACATGCTGAGACGATAAACGGACTGTGCTTATTTTAGTACAAATTTTAGAGTGATTCCGTTTGTTTTTATGTTATTGTTGCTTAGCTGGAGAGTACCCAGCAGCTTCCGGCTTAAATGGTTACCGTGGAGACCGCCCCCTCTCGGGCTCTGTTCTAAACTCCCGCCAGACCGCCACAGCAAAATAACACGAAACTAGAGCGGCAAAACCAAATGAAGAGCAAAGCAAAATATAGTGGCCCGGAAGCTCTCTCTGATTGGTCAGGTGTTTATATACAAATTAAATATTTAATTCTTTGTGTGTTTCAGGGTGTGATTTTTATTTTAAAAGCATTCAAATGCTTTTAAAATCTTTAATATCGTGTAAACTATTTGTTATACTATTTGTAAAATGACGGATTTATCACGTGATCTGTGTTACTTTTATCAACGCAGACAAGCTGGACTAATCCCTGTTGTTAGTGATTTACAAAGATAAAATATGTTTGACCATTTTAACAGCATGTAATGGATCGGATTTGTAATAATCTACTTGGAAGTTCAACCTTTTGTGTATTCAATCGACAAATTCTTACTTCATTAAACGTCTCTTTTTTCAAATGAATGCGGCGCAATGGAATGTTGAGATTTCTGAGCCACCAAGCGCCATCTTGTGGATGAACTATTCCATCATAAGACACTAAAGCATGGTGCTGCTTCCTCCCAATCATATTCTGTTTCTCTAAAAAGTCTATTACACAAAATTTATCTTTGACATCTTTGGCGTTTTTTAAAATGTCGTCAAGAAATTTTCTGACACGAACACGACGCCATCATATGAGGACAAGATATTTATAGCAATATAAAGTTGTAACGATATTCTGGAGGAAAAATACATACATTTTAGACATTTTTAGAAATTTAAATGGATGTATTGGTCATATTTATGTTCATATTTCTTCCCAAAATTAAACAAAAAGTACATTTACCTTTTATTATTTAACCTAATGTTTATTTGCATTTCTAAACTCAAAATCACTTGGCATTGTTTGTGTTTACATAATATAATTATTAAAAACGTGTCCATGATAATTTGCAGCATTAAATTTATATTAATAAAAGATTATTTGCATAAGAGCAATGAACATTGTTGGAAAATGTGCTTAATTATCATCATTTTGAGGTGAAAATTGACTCTAATTGATTCAAATGACTCCCAGACTTGACAACAAAGTCCTATATAGCAGTGTTTCTCAACCACGTTCGTGGAGGATCACCATCTTTGCACATTTTCCATGTCTCCTTTACCAAACACACCTGATTCAGATCATCTCCTCATTAGCAGAGACTGAAAGACATGTAATGGGTGTGACAGACAAAGGAGACATCCCAAACATGCAGTGTTGATGGGCCTCCAGGAACGTGGTTGAAAAACACTGCCATATAGCATATGGAGATAAATGTTGAGAAATGCACCACAACAAAGCCTCTTCAGACTGTATTATCATGACCTAGAGGTAGGAAAAATGAACAATTAATCACTTTCAAATCACCAATGAGCATTATTAACTTTAAAAAATCCTAATGATCACAATTAGGTTCTGCATGTCATTTTGATCAGTGTTTCCCAACCCTGTTCCTAGAGGCACACCAACAGTACATATTTTGGATGCCATTTAATTGGGGAGAGGTTGAAAATGTGCACTATTGGTGTGTCTTCAGGAACAGGGTTGGGAATCACTGGTTTAGATGTATTAAAAGTTTCCCCTGAATAAGAGCTGATAAACAAATAACATGATGTCAAGTTTCCAGTTGTTTGCATTGTTTTATGTAGATTTCCCAGCAGTCAGAATGAAGCACCAGCAGCCCTTTGTATGGATCGTAGCTCGTTTTAGCAAAGCTTTATGAGATCTTCTCGTAGAATAAGAGGTAGGCTTGGGAACTCTGTACTTTGGCCTCTGGAACCGGATGGACGCTGCTGTCGCTGATGTGAAACCAGGATCCTTTACTGGCCTCGGCATCACCTGCTGGGAGAGGAAAATGTCACTTTGTGCTTTATGTAATGATCTAAAATGCTAAAATAAACAGTTAATGGAGATTTCTCTGACTTAATAAATAAAAATATGACAGATGTTGTGATTCTTATGCCGAGTTCAGACTGCATGATTTTATCCCCAATTTTGACTCGCCAACAGGTTTTGAGAAATTGCTGACAAATGGCTAAAATCACTAGCAAACCGGTGCTCATTCAAGCGAGTAACAATCCCACAGTGTGAATGATCAAAGACACAATCTGAGAGAATCGCAGATGAGCTGCTGATGCTATACCTACACCAACACTCCTGTTTTTTCCTGGAGTCTCCAGTATTTCAGACTCATCACCCACCACCCTCCCATTTTGTTATTTGTCCTGGAAAACTCCTGTAATTTCACCACCTACTCTCACACCAGTCTGTAGTAGGGTTGGGCCAATAGACGATGCCATCGTCCATCGCCGATGGCCAATAGACAACACGATGCTGAACCGGCATCACCGGGTCTCCGCCCCGCCCCTGTTGCAAACACCCTCGCGAAAAATACTCACTTAGGCCCCGTTTACTCTAATACATCTTAGTGTTAAATTGCCATTTTAGAACGAAAATGATCCACATCCACACCGCTTTTTACCAAGCATTTCTGAACAGCCCTCCGTCTGCTGAAACGCACATCACATGACCATACACACACACATAGAGACACAGACACAGCCACACACTGTCATGTGCTCCTCTGAGCTCCAGAGAACAGTGCAGGTCGGACAGTTTATGAAGGTTGTACCGCTAGATCGCGTCTCACTATAGTTGTTAAACGTGATATTCAGACATCCCAAGTCTCCCGGAAGTTCTGGGAGTCTCTATGCATTTGCGGGACTCATAATGGCCGCAAACAAGAGATAATCTCCCGGAAATCGAATGCCTCCCTCCTGGTGCTTAAATAAGTCGTGCACCCTTCTCACCCCTGGATTCCTCCTCGCTTTACAGACACGTCGCGCGCACCACAATACAGTTACTAACCCGGTTCTCAACAGTGTTATTCAGACACCTCACATGTCTGACGTGTTTGCATCTGAGCAATACCATGAGCGGGTCAAAAAAGAAAAAAAGTTGAGGAGAAATTGCAAATTCCCTTCAAAAGTCGAACAAAATAAGGAAATTTTCTAGCCCACAAAAGGCTTGTTTCTAATTATGTAGTTAAAAACAAAAGATATACTACGCGACCTCGCGTTGTTTCCATGTCACTTCTCAAGCGTGTTTGGTTGCGAGATGTAGTTTGTGGACCGAGACAAAGGTGTTGCTGATTTTCCTGTTGTAAAGTCATGCAGTGTGAAACCCCCTGTCGCTGATCCATTTGCAGTGTGAACACAGCAGTGACAGAACAATACCCCAGATAGTCATGCAGTGTGAAAATATCTGTGATGCCACTACTTTAAAAATCAGGCAGTCCGAACTCAGCATTAGTCACTGTTGTCTCTCTCTCTCTCTCTCTGGTCCCTACTTAGTAATTAATTTTAGCTCTTTGCTCTGAGGCTCTAGATTCACCTTTAGGGCACTTAATAGCATAATATCACCAACTGGGGAGGCACAATAGTAAAGTAACAATTCCTCACACCTCCCTGGATATACATATTGAAAAATAAAATGTCACTTTTATGACATGATCTTGTGCATTTCAAGGCACTTCAATGAGACTATAATAACACATGCTTATGTAAATTCATAAAGGTCATCAAAATCTTTGTTTCAGCACTGATACTCACAAGCAGCAGCAGTCCCGTTTTGTACACAATTGTGTGTGGATGGTCGTGATTTAACATAGGCAGTGTAGTGTCCAGAGCGCATGGTGCCACTGTGTTCCACTATGCCATAGAGACTGTACAGCACCTGCGTCTCGCCCTCTTTTACACCCTGAAACACACAAAGAGTTTTAAAGAAGTACACAATACACGATTTCATGGTTTCCTTTGTCTATGAAGGTGCATCATATTGAAAAAAACTGACACTGCAATTTTTTTTTTGCAATATATATAGCAATATATGAATCTAATTTCACAAGATGACTATATTTAGAAAGAATTCATAACGTTATGTTGGGATGATTGTGTAGGTGAGTGTTCCTTATTGAAATGCACAAAATAATATAATATATTTTTAGAAAATAAAAAGATGAAAATAGCACAGTGCTTTATGGTGGAGTCTCACAGATTTGAAGTACAGAAATTCAATAATCAAACATAAAATAACATAGCATTGTCTTGATTTTATAAATAAACACAATTAATCTTTGTTAAAGTGGCAAACTTTATAATGTGTTGCCTCTAAATGGTTTAAATTCACTTGAAATTGCATGAGATCCTGCGATGTGACTACATTTTGTGCAGCCCTATTTTATAACCAAATCATCTCAAACCCAAAGAAATTTTACATCAAATTTAAGACTCAATGACTTCCTAAAATGCCTCATTCAAACACATCCCTTTAATCTACATCAGTTTGTCATGAAAACCATGTAAATAATGCTTTATTGTCTGCACAGAGGTTCTGAGCAGAAATTCATATATGACACAGGCATACCACACAGCACACATACAATTACATACCTTTAAAATACATAGTACCCCACCCTGCCCCCATTTATTTATTACAAATAAATAAAATATTTGCAAAAACGTATTCATAAAAGAAGGCATAACTTTAATTAATATGCAATATGGTTGATTAGTATATTGTGATAACAATGTTCCTTGCAATATGACATTTCCCTAGAGAAAAGCTATATTGATTATTAGCTATTTTTGTAATCATTTAATAATGTATTGAATAAATAGTTAATGGGTGTTTACTGATCTAATTAAGTGTCATTCACACTGAAAACAGGAGTAAAAATGTTGACTTTTAACCCTAAATGACTTTTAAAAACATTTACTGATATTCTGAGTCTATATCTCCACTTCTGCCTGATAGTATTTATTTTCAGCTCTGCTTTGAGGCTTTGAGTTCACCTTTAGGCTGGGCCCACACGAAATCTGGGCAAGCAGAATTCGGCAGATTTTTAGCCCATCATTGATTCTGTTTATTTACTTGTGTAAATGTGTGTACATTTATACTTTTTCAGTTTTTTAATTAATTTCAGCATGATTACTGACTAATATGTAAATGTTAATATAATTTATTCACAATACAGTTTATAAAGTCATTTTTTGTCTCTTTTAGTAGATAAATTAAATAGAAGACTTGCTTTGTTTACCAAATAAGTGGATCTACTTGGATTTGCATTGTAAACATTACATACAAGTTACAAAGACATTACTTTTTATTTCATATATTAAGGTTTTAGTTATGATACTCCCAAAATCATTCCACAGAAATCTGCAGATTTTTAACAAAATTCTGTGCAGGATTAGCATAAAATGTCTGCAGATTCCGTCTGGCCCTACTTTAGGCCTCTCTAGCCAATAGCACTGGTGAGGCAGTTGTAAATAGTAATGCATCATCTGATTGATTACATTTGGATAAACTCTGCATGCAACACACAAATGTGTTGTACATAAAATAATAGCAAATGCATGGCATTAATCACATTTTTTGATAATTTATCATACCTCCCTGCAATATGGATATTACACATACTATTATCTAGGCATGGGCCGGTTATAAGATTCTGAGGGTATGATAACCTTGGATAAAAATATCACTGTACTGGTATTGTTCTCACTGCTCTAAAATATCTTCTTTTTAAATGTCTGGGTAAAAAAACAAAAGCTTTTTCCACTTCGAAAACAGCAGGTTTTATATTTTGAAAGATTTATAATGTTTTGTTACTGTAAACATGTCAGGCTACATAATACAAATGAATCATTGACTTCTGCTGACTTCATTTGATTAAAAAAAACAGATTTCTTTATAATTTAAAACGGCACCTTTGGATATTTTTTCTGCGGGAGATACTTTTGTCCAAAAAAAAACAAAAAAATAATGCAACTAAAAAAACTTGGAAAAATAAAATACACATACCAAGGAAATGTTTTACAGAAAATTTTGGCGGTTTTAAAACATTGACTTTTTCAAACAACGGTATACCTTGAAAACAGTTATCGTGCCATGTCTACTTTTATCACGATGCAGCTGTGCAGCTTTAACATTACTTATTATTGCAAATTACTTATTATTAAGGTTTTATTAAGGTAATAATAAGGTTTATTATAAATAAATACATCAACAAATGTGTTTTGATCAGTTTTGGCATTGCATTGTCTGAATTTAATTCAGCCTTTAATAGGTAAGGTAGTAAAATCATGAGATTTCCATCACATGCTGGAGGTATTCAGCCAATCAACGAACACACTGAATAAACAACCAATCAGAACTGCACTGTACCATGCAGAATGATAAAAAATAAAAACAATAATATACAGTACATGGGAAAAAATTCCACCTCAAAGCACATTGCAATACGTAAAGCACACCAAATAATGCTTTAGTTCTTAAGAACAGTAACATGAGGCCTTCAAACTGATCTACTCAGAGTAATAGCAGGATGATGGAAGCCATGAAATGAAAGATGATTTGCTCACCGCGCAGTTTAAAGAGCAGAATGGAGCGAGATCCAGGATCTGAGGGAACTGCACGTGTCTGTTGACCTTACAAACACTGTATGCAACCTAGAGGAAAATACATGACGGGATGAAGGGTCTAAATGGCAGATTTATCAGTGATGAGATCTGGGAGAGCAGGAGTCAGCTGTTTTACCTGCTGGAATCTCTTCAGGTGGAGGGTGAGCACCGCTGGAGGATCAGAGATCAGCATCTGCTTCAGTGCATCTCTGTAAACAGCCTTCTTACAACCTGAATCAAGAGAAAAATCATATGAGGCTTACAATAAATACAAAATTAAGTCTTGTCTTCATAACTCATCACAGCCAATAAAAAAAAACTAAATGGTGTCAAATACATATAAAATGTGTGCATGTTGTTCTTGAAACGTATCGGGATCAATTACATTTTCATCAAATTTGAAAGCGGCCGGGATATGTTTTATACACTTACTGAAAGCAAATGCTTTGTTATAAAATAGATATTTACAATATTTAACATAATAGTTACTAATAATTCACAAAGAAATTAACAGTATGTTCAATTAACTTTCCAATGTTTTTAACTGGGGTTTGGGAGTTTATGAAAATAAATGACAATCAAATGAAATCATGAAAATTAATAAATACAGCAGAGCTCTTTTAAAAAAAAAAATAATACTGATATATTTCAATCACAAAAATAAGCAGCAATGTTATTTTTTAAGAAAATGTATTTCAGAAAGTGCATTAGGTTTACTTCATATGTATTCCCATTCATGCAAGTGTTATATAAGCATAATTAATATATTAATATCATTATAATTTCTGTCTACTGTGTTCATTTCTTACTAATATTTTAGTTCTGTGTGCCGTGTTCACTTCATTTTCATTCATAAACTACATATTTGAATTCATTTTTTCTCTTTAGATTGATTTCAGGCTAAACCAATTGAAAACTAATTATGTTTTATATAACATAATAGGATTTATGTTTTACTTACTGACTTTTTTCAAGCAACGGAAGTTTTATACAGTTGTAGTTATCAATAACAGCCACAATAGAAGCTAATAAAGTCACCAATTCACAAAAATATTATTCCATTTTTTTTTTTTTTGAGGTCAGAAGTTCTCAACATTTAATCAATTATTTACCAAAATAAAAGCCAAGGTATCTGAAACCGCAAAACACAGCTAAATTGCAATATAAAATATTATTACTGTGACATTTTCATATATATTTAAAAACAAAATATGTTTTTTAGATTTAAAGATTTATAGATTTAAAAAGATTTAAAGAGTAAACAATAATAATGGGCTCTATGCACAGCTAATAGCCAATGATAAACTCTTGAAAAGTTTAAAAGCCAAGGACAAACTTCAAATGAAAGCTTAATGTGACTATTTTCAATTTCACAAGGTTGTTTTTACAGCATCGATGTTGTAACGCATGTAATTACAATACATTCAGTTAAATAGACTTCAGCTTGGGTTAAGCTAGGGTTAAATAAACTGTCATGTTTTAAAGACCTGATAGGGGGAAACAGAATTTAATACAGTGCTTTTTGTTAGGCCTGATAGCCACTTTAGATCATATATCTAACAGGCAGTGAAGATAGCTGACTTTTAAAGTAATCAGATTTTAAACGTGACAATTTTGTAATGGGAAGCCCTTGGGCTGCCTGACTAAAAATTTAAAGTATGTGTGCATATAGCCCATTGCACTAAATATTAATCAGAATAATAATTGGAATAAATAAGAAATTATATAAATGTATTACTTCTAAGAATTCATCTGACAAAAAAAGCAAAATGACAGCTTATAATGCAAATTTAGCTTAAAATAAATAATTAAATTAGGCATAACATTACCATCTTTATATCCCGGCTGTTGTTTAGTGCATGTAACACACATCAGTCTGTTGTTCTCAGTCAGATGCTCCACCTCAGTGAACTGATACAGGCAGGACTCCACTGAACACTCCTGCTTCGCTGGTGCCGTCCTGGAGGCCAGTGCTCGAAAAGCCAGCTCAGGGTCCCGATTTACCACGGTATACTCTTTAACATCCTCCAAGGTGTCTTCTCCATTCTCTACATCCCCTTCTGATGGTGTTGTCAGAGACATTGTATTCAGTTCTTCTACTAGCTCTTCCTCTTCAGCACAATTCTGCTCAATTTCATCCTCATCTTCATTTACTTGTTCTGCTATATCTTCAGTTGTCTGGTCGTCAGATAATGCAGTGAAGCGGTTGTTCACTGAAGCAGCTTGTTCTTGCTCTGGTTCCTCATCATCTTGATCCTCGTTGTGTTTCTCGAGGCTCAAATCCTCTTGGTTGGTGTCTGCTGGTAGTGCATCAGCGCTGCCGTTTACTGAGACCGTCTGAGTCTGCATGGAACTGTCTGCTGGATCTGTGGAGCTCTGATTGGTTATGTCATCTAGGGTGACTTTACCGCCCTGTTTCTGCTGCCGTCTCTGATTCTGTGAACACACATACATATGTAAATAAATAATACACATACATATACATACATATATATATATACACACACATACATACATATATATACACATATACACACACACACACATATATACATATACATACATATATATATATATATATATATATATATACACACACACACACACATATATATACGTATATATGTGTGTGTGTGTGTGTGTGTGTGTGTGTGTGTGTGTGTGTGTGTGTGTGTGTGTGTGTTTTACCTTGGCTTGTTTCTTGGCCTGTTTTTTGGCTTTCTTCTGCTGATATTTGCTTCCTGTTCCTGTAGGCATGTCTCCATTCCCATTGACTAGAGAACTTGTGTCTTGGTCTTCATCATCACTGACAGTCTGGCGATGCTGAACTGCTTTCTTCTGATTCTTCTTCCTGTAGGCCTAGAAGAGGCACTCAGATCAGTTCACTGCTAAAGAACACACACATGCACACATACCAGCACTTTGAGCATTTCCTCAACGTGTCTGAGGGTTACAGCAGACATATGAAGCTCACGTTATATGAGGTCTGGCAGACTTTTCTATCTTACATTAAATGCTCAGGGGCTACTATATCCTAATTGAAAGTTTACCCCCAATTATCTATCAATAATAACTTAATTTTTATTTTTTTCCTCTCAGAATTTAATTAATTTTTCCTCTTTCTTTATGGGGTGTATGTTTATAGCCAAGTACTACTTTAATATGTTGTTCAATATGTTTATAATTGGTCATAAAATAAGTCTCTGACGTCCCTAGAGTGTGTATGTGAAGTTTCAGCTCAAAATACCAGATCAATAATGTTTTATAACTCTTTGAAATTGACCCTTCTAGGCTTTGATCCTAATTGTAATGTTTCGGTGACTGTCGTTTTAAAATCAAATGAGATTCAAAAAGGGCAGACCTAAAAATGCCTGTGTCAGCATAGTGGCAGATTCAAAAACAAGACGAGTGTCCTATATGCTAAAGAGGGAGAGATGGTCGGAAATGGGCGGGGCTTTCTCCTTCTGATGACATGTACAAACAGAGAATGTCAATTAAAGTGTTTCTGCACACTGTTTTTATCAAGTGTGATTATAAAAAATAACATAAATAATTTACTATTAGAAGCTGGTTATATTCATAGAATTTTGCCACACAACTGTGTTTAAACCCCTAATACTAGTATGTTTGTCGCCAAGTACTATGTTAGTATATTTTATAATATGTGTGTTGTGGAAAAGTTTTTTACATTTACATTTAGTCATTTAGCAGAGGCTTTTATCCAAAGTGACTTACAAATCAGGACAAGGAAGCAATTTACACAATTATAAGAGCAACAATGAATAAGTGCTGTAGGCAAGTTTCAAGTATGTAAAGAAAGTGTAAGAAGCAAAACATTAGTAATTTTTAAAATGTTTTATTTATTTATTTGTAGTTAGTGGAGGAGTCAGAGAGGGAATTGCATATTAGTAAGGAAAGTGGAGACTTTAGTTATAATTGGTTATGTGGTTGTGATGATTGAAAACTATTCAAAAATCAATACACAAATATTTGAATATTAAGAAATTTGAAGCTCACCTCATCGGCTACAGGAAGAGAAAGATCCAGAAACATCTCAGTGACCAGGGATACAGTTTTGCACTCTTTACACATCACTGTGCTGCTCATCGCTCCACCAAACACTCGGTCCACAAAGTTCTTGGGCGCTCCATCTTTTTCATACTCTGGTGAAAACAATGTGAGAGAAAGCCAGTGTTATTGATTTTATAGAATTCATTCCTTGCGTTTAATCATGACTTAATTGTTACATTAAAGCAGACCTATAATGACCCAGATGTCCCTAGAGTATGAATGTAAGGTTTTAGATCAAAACACCAAACAAATAATGTTTTATAACTCCCTGAACCTGCCCCTTTAAGGCTTTGATACAAATTCTGTCATTTTGGTTGCTGCTGCTTTTAAGTCAAATTAGATTGTGGTATTTTCAAAAGAGGGCGGGGCTACAAATGATAATGTGTCAGCATAGTGGCAGATTCAAAAACAAGACTAACATCCTATGCTAATGCAGGAGGAATCATCACTAATGGGCGCGGCTTTCGTCCTCTGATGACACGTAGAACAGGAAAATGTCAATCAAAGTGTTTCTGTAGACTGTTTTCATCAAGTGTGATTATAAAAACATAACATTTATAAATGTTACCTTTTAGAGGCTGGTAATTTTCACAGACAGTAGCCACACAACTGTGTTTAGACCCCTTATAAAAGTGATTTTGCATAAGAGGCCCCTACATAGGATTGTGCAAACTGCTGGACGCGTAGTAGGAGGTGAGCTTGCCACCCTTTAGGACATCTACACCTGTCGGTGCATGAGGAAAGCCAAGAGAATTATCAGTGACTCCAGCCACCCAAGCCATAGACTTTTCTCTCAGCTATCCTCAGGCAGACGGTTCCGCAGCATCTGGTCACGCACTAGCCGACTGAAGGAAAGTTTCTTCCCTCAGACTATCAGGTTGATGAACACTTAACAGACCCCACACAGACTCTTCCATACCCCTCAGCACACACCATCATTATGTAGCATGCACTGCACTTTAACCAACCCATACTTAAAACAATACTGCCTACAACTATGTGGACACCTATTCATTGTACATATCACTGTCAACATTGCCAATTTTACATTGTCCTGTTTTTTTGGGAGTATGTTGTTGTATTTTGCACAGTATAGAGCCAGCACCTAAGCTTTTCACTCATCATAGCACGCATGCTGCTGATGATGATGTGACAATAAAAGTGATTTGATTTGATTTAAAGTATATAACTTGTCATTCTGTTAATCCAGCAATGATTTTAATTATACCTTTAACGATCTTCTTCATCTGCTCAGCCTCAAAATTTTTGCCATAGGATTTTAAAGCCTCCAGAATTCCTGAATTTACTCTCTGAAAAATAAAGGAAACAAAAAAAAAAGTTATTTTGATATGAAAGACAAGAAAACAATAAGACACAAGTTCATTGGTTCATACTTTCGCTTCTTCAGCCCTCATGCCATCCAGAAGGTACCGCAGAAGCTCTTGACTGTCCTGCTGCTGAAAGCCTTTAAAACGTGGAGCTCTGTGAACAACCAATCAGAAGAATATCCCAAATACAGTACAGCCAATCAGATGAATCTGATCTATTTGTAAAATGTTGCTCTTCATTTTCACATGACCGTTCAAAAATAATTGTAATATTAATTCATTCATCCGTTTTCCTTTATCTTAGTCTTTTCTGCTTTTTTAAGCAGCGAATGCCCTTCCAGCCGCAACCCACTACAGGGAAACACCCATACACTCTTGCATTCACACACACACACATACACTACTGCCAATTTAGTTCACCCAATTCACCTATAGCACATGTTTTTTGAAAAGTGGGGGAAACCGGAGCACCTGGAGGAAACCCACGCCAACACAAGGAGAACATGCAAACTCCACACAGAAATGCCAACTGACCCAGCTGAGGCTCAAACCAGCGACCTTCTTGCTGTAAGGCGATTGTGCTACCCCCACCGTGTCGCCTTGTTCAGACCATATAGATTTAAACTATAATGGACAATTAATCAATCGTCCATACACTGATTATATGAAGTGTCTGTGCTGAGAGCATTTTTAAGCAACTACTTACTTTTTACACACTTGTGTGAAGAGCTCTTTAGGAGTCACAACACCTTTCTTGGTCTCCTGGATTTCATTCATTAGCTGACACATAGCCAGAGTGAGCGATCCAGGCCTTTCCAGCTGGATCTGAAGAGGATCCTGAAAACATGATGTGAAAACGTTCTGTCAGATGAAGCTTTATGTTTAAAATGAGGAACATGATGAGTGTGAGCTTTAGTACCAGCTCAGATGACAGTGCAGGAGTGATGGAGAAGCTGCTCTTCTCCTCTGCAATCTGCTTCAGCAGTTCCCTCAAATACTGTGTCTGTGATAAACTCTGAGAGGGAGACAAAAGAAAAGAGCTTGTTTACTCACAGTAAGAGTTTGTGTTTGTCATGTGTAGCGTCTCCTACTCTGTACCTGCACGACTGCATTGAAGAAACACGTGTTTCCCAGATTACTGAGACCCCTGACAGACACCACAGCTGAGCTTCCAGCGGCGGCTGATTGATGGCTTTTAGGACTGTCCTCTTGTTTCAAGCTGCTCTTCTGCTTCCCCTTCTTCCCTTTCTCTTCATCTTGCGTTTGCTCTGCAGAATTCATCACAGAGATGTCTTCTTTCCTACTTTCTGTAGAATTATAATGAAAATAAATCATGTTTGAGGCAAAACCATTGTTAGAATTCATTCACTTAGATCCATTTTACTTCCAAAAGCATGCCTACTTCAGACTACTAGGAAGAAAACATCCAAAATCCACATTTATTTATTTTTTATTATCCTTCTTCATCTATTTTGCATCTCTAGACTTCATTTATGATACATATCTTTATTCAAAATAAGACAGAAATCCCTCAAGCAGCACTAAGATCAAACTTTACAGTTTTATTCAGACCTATATAGTCCAGGTTTTTAGGTAATTTTAGCATAATTTAAATAATATTTAACTACAATAATACGGCCGTTGACAGTTTTTACAGATACAGTCGGTAAAATAAGTATTGAACACGTCATGTATTTTCCTGGGGATAATATTTCTAAAGGAGCTGTTGACATGAAATTAAACTAGATTTTAGTAAAAACCCAAACAATACAAACATAAAAATATAGCTAAACAAACAAATCTGAAAAATGAGTTGTGTGTAATAACAATGAAATGACACAAGGGGAAAGTGCTGCACCACTGAAGCATATTTAATACTTTATATAAAAGGCTTTTTTGGTGATGGCAGCTTAAAGACGACTCTCCTATGAAGAATAAAGTCATGCATTGCTTTGGTGTGAGTTATTCACAGACTTCAACAGAGTGTTAAAATCTTGATGGTTCTGTGGGTCTCGTCTATCAAATCTGAGCATTATTTTGTATTTTATAATGAATTTAAATCAGGTGACTGACTGGGCCATTCTACAGCTTGAGTTCCTGTCTCTGAAAGCATTTTAAAGTTTTGGACGATTGTCTTGCTGAAATGACCCCTCTGGTTTCATCTTTATCATCCTGCTTATGTAGATGTTAAACTGAAGCAGCTGATATTCATTTACACTGAGGAAGGGCAGAGGGTTGCTGAAGAACTACTGAGAGATTTCAGTTGCTGTCTGGGCTTTCACAACCTTTCTACACCTCCCTTTATTCATGTGTTCAATACTTTTTCCCGGCGTCATTTAATTTTATTACACGTAACTTCAATTGTAAACTAATTAGATTTTTTTTCTTTGGTTGTTACCAACATCCGGGGAAAAACATTAAGATTTTTGAATCTGTCATGTTTTTTGAAGATTTTTGAATCTGTCATGTTTAGGAAATGCATAGTAATATAATGCACATTTAACTAATGAATGCCTTATTTGAATACTTGAAAACTTAATCAGTACTTCAGCATTAATTTCCCGTGTTTGATCATCTATCATGGTGATGTATATTATTTAACTGTTTACCTGATCTCACCTGTTCTGTCTTGCAGTGGATTTAGCATGTTAAACACAATTTTAGAATATTAAGTGACTAAAAAACAAGTAAGTATACACGTACTGCACTAAATATGTGTTTAAATATAATTTCAAAAGGCATTTCAAAAGACGTAGGTGGAACTTTGAGCATCAGCCAAATGAAATAACCACACTGATCAAATTAAGCTGACATTATATACAGTGCCTATAGAACATCATCATTACCCTTTTGAAATAATGACTTTATTTGTCATACAGCCTGAAATCAAATCGCATTACAAATAACCTTTACAGCCTTTGAAATTATTTTGCACCCTTCTCCTAATCTGTGGCTTTCTACACCTTTATCCTGGAGGACTCTTGAAAGCAGGGTGTAACGTGAGCAAAGTTATAGATAATCACAAAGTATGATGATTTTCTATAGGCACAGTAAATCCAATTAGCCTTAAATACCTACTTTTGCTGGCGTTCTTCTTGTCAGGAGCCGTCAGCACTTGTTTTCTGATATTAGTGATCAGCTGTGCCAGCTGCCCCGTGCTGGAATACTGCACTTCATCATCACAGATATAACACCTGCAGCACATCAGAGCAGAAGATCAGAGTCTGAACACACACACCTGCACATTTCACTGAGGATCTGTGTGTGTGTGTGTGTGTGTGTGTGTGTGTGTGTGTGTGTGTGTGTGTGTGTGTGTGTGTGTGTGTATGTGTGACTGACCAGACACTCCAGACGTCCAGGCTGAGAACTAAACAGTGTGGCTCAGAGCGAGGGGTCTCGTAGTGCTTGATAGCATGCTGATTTCCTGATCTCCCGCATCCCTGATGAGGAGCACAACAATGTTTTCATGGTATATACAGAAATCAGAAAGTGAAATTCAATACATTTTAAGAGTCTTTCCATACAGTTTAAAATGTTTGCCATTTTACATTTTAACTGTTAACACTGGTGAAATTTTAACTTATATTTACTAAATACTGATCGTAAGAAACTAATTCAAAAGTAAAACGTTATTCATATAGTAAAAAGTAATGCTGATCCAGCAGGTGGCGCCTACAGGACAGCAGAAATAACGAGAGGGTGCTCGCTGCAGAGCCATTTGAGGAGAGCTGAGCTCCAGCGAGGGGGAGCATGAGCTGTTGCTCCTCCTCCTGTAAGCTGTTTTAATGCGTACACCAACCCCACCCCTAACCCTACCCCCAGTGACATCACTCGTAGAAGAAGTGCAAAAAAGGTGGAGCTCAAGCTTAAGCTCCCCCTCGCTGGAGCTCAGCTCTCCTCAAATGGCTCTGCAGCGAGCACCACTTGGAAATAACAGTGAGTATGTTTACATGGACACCAATAATCTGATTTTAATACAATTCAGACAATACTCTAATTAACAGTCAACCATGTAAACAGCGATTTTTGATTAATTTAATCCAATTAAGGTTATAATCGAGCTAAAGAGTAATCAAATTAAGACACGTTGAGTATGTCGATTTTAAATCGCATTATAGAAGTGTAGTACAGACATGTAAAAACCGCAATCAAACTATTACTGTTGTGTGCGATTTTCGCCGCATTTTTCAACAGGATAGTCTATACACACACCAACAGTATCTGAGGTTTTCGCTAAAATTACTAAATACAAGTGTAAAAGTGAAAGATTGAAGCAGTGTACTGATGCTGTGACACGTTACCTGATAGATTCAAAAGACCGAAAAGTCATTAGATAGAGACAAGATTATTTAAATATCACGTTTAACATTGATAGTAAGATGCCATCCAGCGGTACATCCTTGATAAACTGTTCAACATGCACTGCTCTCTGGGGTTTTGTGCTCAAACCACCTGCTGACTGCAGGAGCTCAGACATGCACGTACGCTGCAGCGCATGACTGTGTGTGTGTGTGGTCATGTGATGTGCGTTTTCAGCGGTTTAGTGTGGAAGGAGGGCTCTTCAGAAATGCTAGGTGAACCGCCAGGGTGGACGTGGATCGTTTTCATTCTAAAATGCCACTTTAAAACTAAGATGTATTAGTGTATTTGGGGTCTAAGTGTGTATTTTTAGTAAGCGGGTTGTTGCAATGGGGGCAGGGCAGAGGATCGCGATGCCGGCTCAGCATTGTGATGTCTATTTGACCCAACCGTATTACACACACAAATACCTTGCTTATTTGCACTATTGAATACCCTTTATTATCATGAACTAACTTTTCACTCAATACATTTATTCCTGAGCATGATCGATGGTCTAGGCAAATGCAAATTTTATTGGTTGTAAAATATATTTGTATAACAAAAAAAATACAATTACTCTGCTTCACTGAATAGATTTATAGACCATTTTGAAGAATGTAAACAATAACACTGGTCCTAATGTATTTCCTATTTAACATTTTCATTTTCTATAGCTTCCGAGAATCCAAAAAGTCCACATATTGATAAATAATCAAGTCTACCAACGCATGATAGATGTTTTAATGTGAAAGCATAAGTGAATTTCCTCCTGTTACAGTTATAATATATTATGAGAACAAGCAGGAAATGTTCAAGGGCCAATGACATTACTACATTGAAATGGTCTATACAGAAATTCTCTGAACAGTGGAGGAAATTCAGGACACATTTTGCCATTAATCAAAGCATCCCAATTGAACTGAATCCCCCCAACTGTAATTCCCTAAACATGAAAAGAAATCCCATACTTTATTTTTCAGAAGATAAGAACCTTTATTACAGTGACAAGTTATTTTGTGACTAACTCCACAAAAACACTGGTCAATAGTGAGCTGATGATCACTTACTCTGTGTCCGCATTTCAGACACATCCACACAGCTGGACTCTCTCCGTCAGTCTGATCCTCTAAGATCTGCTTTTCTTCAGGCTTGTCCTGCTCACAGTCTTGACAGGAGCTCCAGTGCTCATTCAGACAGGCTTTCTTCAGTACGCTGTTCTCTGTTCCTTTACGAATGTGAGTGCAGGAGGGCCCTGATAAAGCAGCAGGAGAGTCATCAGTGGGGTTTGATGTTAACCCTTGTGTGCTGTCAGGGATGTTTTCATCCACTCTATGGGGATTTGAATCCTAATTTCGCCACAACTTTCTCTGTGCTTCAGCAAATGGAATGATTTTTGCTAAATAATCTTCTTTTGACACATATTTAGGAAAAATGCTTTGAAAATACACTCTGGGCAAATTGACTACCCTTTCATTATGTTCATGGCTGATTTTCTCCCATTGACTTTCATTATAACCTTGACACCATCTAATCATGCATTCTTGATTGCTGGTGATTTTCCTGTTGGGAAGAGGTACAATTTTAATTTTTATTCTGTTAATCATCAGTCGCAGTGCAAAAAAAGACTTTGAAGTTATAGAGATTATAGTGGGCGTGTTGGATGTTTGTACATTGATGTGTCTGAAAGAAAATCTAATCTAATTCTTCATACCTCGCTTAAATGATCTAAGATGATTTGGCAGATCCTGGATCTTTTAATCTTGATAACTGATCTCTGGCTAATTTGGTTCTTCAAACAAGTTCGTGAATCTGATTAAAATGTCAGGATGAACTGATCTGAGATTGCTGCATGTGTTGTGAAGGTCAGATCTATCTATCCTCAAAATTAAGATCATCAGTGAAACAATTGGCTGACGGCACAGCAGCGTAATGACATCATCTGATTAATATTCACTTATCAATGTGAGCAAAATTATATACAAGTAGTAGTAAGCAGTAAACAGTTTAACATGCAATAACTTTCCACACAGGTTTTGAGCTGCCGTCTTTACAGTTTTCCATTTTAGAGTAAATATTCTTTAATATAGTAGTGTAGGCTTTTTATTAACCACTTAAACTCTGCTGCTATTTGGAGATTTCCGCCTGGATTTTGCCTACCCAAATTTAAAAGCATCCCAAATCCACATAAAGAGGTGTAAATGCAAAAATTTGGTATAATTTTAAAGAAAACCCTTTGAATTTTCATAAAACACTATTGAAAGTGTTTAAAATTACTGTATATGTCGTCTGTGTTATAATAAACACCTAAAAAAAAAGAGGCGCTTTTTGTATTTGTTTTTTTATAAACTCAAATTTGAAAGTGTACCTTTTAGGTTCTGTAGGTGGTTTAGGGTGCTGTAATTAATTTTAATGGTTCATGCACATATCTGTAATCATAGGAAAGAAGAAAAATGTCTCTATCATAATCTATGCAAAAGTTATTGTATTCCAACTGATGAGAGGTGCTGTACAAGCCACAGATAGCGATCCTTGTTTACATATTTCACTATTCTTTTGTTTGATCAAACATAATTCACTGTGTTTGGACCACATCAGACATATAAAAGGATTACTTTTGCACATCACCTCAAAAACAGAGGAGAATGGCCCTGAAGGGCACAGCATAAGGTAAGAGATGACAGCTGTCTGTGCTATCTGGGGCTGCTTATTGATCGTGAATGTATTGTTTACATTTCTGCGCCATGGAAACACCACAATTCATTTAACAACTGTTTGGCATATGAAAATAATTTAGTAAAAAGAATGCTAGAACTGTATGGGCACCGGCAAGAGCTTTTATTTGAGCTATAACTTGTACAAGTGTCATATAAAAAATATGAAAATGAACCAATGTAAAATACCTAGCTCGGGTATCCAAAATACTGTGTATTTAAGTGTAAATAACTTTTATACAGTAGTATAAAAACCAAAGTGATGCATATGTGCATAAAATATAGATTCTACACTTTCAAACGACACCACTTACGGGGGTCTGGTGCAACGCTAGCCTTTTAAATCTGAAACCGAAAGTACCCGGTACCGGGTCTGCAGAGTTTAAGTGGTTAATTGAGTTACTGACTTATTATTATAACTTATCATTACGTTTCTTAATCTGCAAATTAATTTTGTATCAAAAAAGCATTTTGATACGGTAAAGGTGTCTGCAACTTCTGCAAAGCCTCAAATCACTGTCATATTAGCTGTCAAAACATGTTCATGACTGCATAAATTATTATTCTTTTATAAAACAAACAACATACAGTCGAATATTGTGCATGTCTATTATCATGCACAAATAGTATGTGTTTGTATCTAAAAAGTCAATTGTAATAAATGTTTTCTTTGATCTCTTTGGGGAGAACCACCCCATTTTGTAATTTTCTTTCAGAGTGCAGATTGTATACGTTTTTCTTTACATATATTTTTAAATGTATATGTATACAAACATTAAATAATTAATAATATATAATGAATATGAATTATTTAATATTAAATGTTACTAATTATTATAAATGTATATATACATTTTTTTTACTATTTTCCCAAGTGTATATAATCTATAGGTTATTACTGTAAGAAAATATCAGCATTTGGTACATACTTTCAGTATTATCTTTGCTTTAAAAGACCCAATCTAATCCTCTTTATATTAAATAAACCTGCTCCCAAGCAGGTTTGAGATATCAGAGCTATTGCCAAGACAACAACTCTCGGATGAGTTTTGAAGAATGAAACGATCCTGGATAGTGTCAAATCATCAACAACCAAATCCAGCTAACTGAGTAATCCACGTACGAAGAACGGACCCCAGCTCTTAGAACAAAGTAAACAAAGTAAGTGTTTTTATGCACACACACACACACCATTATCTGCTGTTTTACTCCATATAAACGGCAGAAACATTTTTTGCACAGGCCTATCTAAACGGTTAGTGGTGCCAACTGATGATCAACAGTAAAAATTACACATTTGACCTCTTCCCAACAGGGAAAACCAACAACAACCAAGAATCCTTGATTATTTGGTGTTGAGGCTTTGCAAACAAAAAATGTCATTATAATGGAAGTCAATGGAGCAAAAACAGCCACTAACATAAAAAAGTGGAATTAAGGTGATGTTGGTTTTATATTTGCACACTCGTTCAGTAACAACTTATGACATGCTGCTACCTATATTGTTTACCATGGTACTTTGAATATTCGGACTAAATTCACATTTAAGTATGACCTCAAAACAACATTAGCACTATTTAATTAACTGTAAACAATGTTGTACTTTGATAGTCATTGGCTGCTAATATGATTGAATATAATATGATGACTACTTTTCTGAAATTATATTAAGAGGAAAGTCTGAATGTGTGAAGATAAAACCAACTTAACCTCAATAAAAGTGGAGACAATTTAAACAGTCACTGTTAGCATTTGATTGTTCATCAGTCAATCATGTACCTGCAGTCTCAGAGCTGCTGTCTGCTCCAGCACTTCTGTCCTTTACCTTCTTCTTTCCCATTTCACTTCAAACAGCAGCTCCTGAATAAAGAGTAGAGCTATGACAAGTATAAATAAAGAAAGCAGTAATGCATCATAATACTTAATGAAGTAAAGGTGGTTTCTATTCGAACATTTGTTGATTGTCACTTTCCCTATATGATTTATAGAGATAAATTTGGTTTTATATACGGATATTCAGACATTTTCTTTAATAATTGAAGTTCAGAAAAGTATTCTTTGCAAATTCTAAATAGGGAAATCACATTAGCAGCAAACGACTATCAAAGTACTGTTCACAGTGAATTAGATAGTGTTAATGTTGTTTAGAAGTCATACTTGCAGGCTAATTCCGAACGAATATTCAAAGTAGCATGGTAAACAATATAGAGACTGCTAAATGGACGAATGTGCAAATTTAAACCAACTTTACCTCTATATATGATTTTACCACGCTAACGTACTTTAAATATTGGGTTTGAAATCGCATGTGATGATGACTTCATCATTTAATTGACTGTGAACAGTGTTGTACTTTGATATTCATCGACTGATAATATGGTTTCACTATTAAGAATTCGCAAATACTTTTCTGAAATTATATTATTAAGGAGAAATTCCGAGTGTGTGAAGACAAAACCAACTTTGCCTCTATAAAACACTTCAAATAATAAACACCAAACTGATATAAATGAAAGAAATGGAGACACAAACGGATTTCAACCATAAATACAGAGTGAAGTGATATTAATTTAATGATGAAGTGGGAAAGATCAAATAAACATTGGACGATCAATCAGTTAAAACTATTTTTTGGGATGAAAACCATGACAAAAACTGTTAAAATCAACTTACCAACCTGAAAACCTTTAAAACATGATAAACTGAATTACATCCATTCAAGTAGCAGTAATTTAATCATTTTGTGGTGAAATTTACAGCATTAAAAGCAACAGCGTACAGCATGTTCACCGACTGCTCTGAGTATTTCCGGGTGACGATGCAGACCGAAGACAATTTCAAAATAAGAGTCTGTAGTATTACATAAATGAATAAATGAATAAAATAAATGAATGGATGAATGAATGAACAAACAAACAAACAAACAAAACAAACAAACAAACAAATAAATAAATAAATGAATAAATAAATAAATAAATAAAACGCGGTTTGAAGCATATAATGCTGGGTTGTGATACAAGTATGGAAAGCTTTAGTTTGTAGTTTACATATTAAATAGTTTTAAACTGTTTTAGAGTCACATTATGGGGAAAACTCAGGGATTAAGCGTTGCATGGTTTGATGCAGAAAAGAAAGGGAAAGTAAACTACAGTGACGAGCTGAATGTGTTTATTTAGGGTATTTATAAAAGTCTTTTCAGGGGCATAAGGTTTTTGACAAAACGTTTATTATCTCTATACAAACATGCATATAAATAATTCAAACATACAAAAATCATACAAACATGGACACATCAAACTGCTCCTATTAAAATGATGTCTTTGACACTGACATGAAAAGTATGACACCATAAACATTTACTATAAGAACTAAAGAACCCCCTCAGTAATAAACAGTGTTTAGTCAAAACACTGAGCATATCTTTTTGTAGCATCAGTGTTATCTGACCCCTCAATCAGCTCATCTTTACTAAATATGTTAATATGATATTTAAGAAGTCTTCAAGAGTGGCTGATTCAGATGAGTTTTGTTGTGGGCATCAGAAATGTTTGTCATCAATAAAAGTGAAGTGGGAATATTAATAGATGAGCGTGTTAAATCAGTTAAATAATTACACATCATTCATTTACAAACATTGTAGTGAATTAAATGCTCAGTTAAATGAATTACTTTCACTTTGTCGACCTCTGCTGACACATTTCAGACACAACATCTCTTCTGTAGCCAAAGTCTTGATTTTCTCAGAGTAAACCTTGTAAAACCAAGATTATACTAAAAGAGTAATTAAACAAAAGAATCTTACTTTTCCAATATAAGGAACAAAGCTGTCTGTGCTGCACAACACATTTCATATTTACATAATGTCAACATGACTGACTGATTACAATAGGAGTGCTTTAGTTTTGTTATTTTAAAATCCTATTTTCCACTATAATCAAAATCTGGACGATCTGAACAATATAATGACGTAATTTTCCTTTTCCTGGTTATTGCATATGAAAATAAGCCAGTGTTGTGAAGTCAGTGTGAGTCTGTGTGTCTTCAGTGTGTGCTGATTGTGTGTCTGTGACGTTTCTCCTTATTCATAACCAGGAAATCCTGAACACTGAAAATCCTGCAATAAAACACACACACACACACACACACACACACACACACACACACGCACATGCACACGCACACGCACACGCACACACACACACACACGCACAATCCAATCTGTAAGTGAGACATTATTGCTGTCACGTCACATCAGCAGTTCCATTTCAGAAAAACTAAAGCAGATAAATAAGTGTTTACAAACTCCACAGTTTAAAGCACAGACTAAAGAGAAGCTGAATTATCATATATTGTGCATTTACACATATGAGGCCTGTTACTAAACATTACAGCTTAAAAACACTCACACAAAATTCCAGTTTATTCAGTGGGTCGTCCATCAGATCAGAGAACAGCTTCCATGAGGATATTATTTGTAGATTGTCAGACAGATCCAGATGTTTCAGGTGTTCAGGGTTTGATCTCAGAGCTGAAGCCAAAGCAGCACAACCTTTATCTGTGAGACCACAATCTCCCAACCTGTAGAGAACAATGACACTCTCTTCACTCTCTCACATCACATCAGTTTAACACTGAATCCATTATTAAAGTACAAACTAAAAGCACAGATAAATATATTAGTTGAATTATTGAACTGAGGTCTGAAATGTCACAAAACACAAAATATGATCATAAAACATCAAACTGAATAAATAACTGTTCACATATGTGCTGTGTAAGTGCTTTTAGACAAATCATCCATCTCAGGCTAAATCTTTTATAATTAATGTCTCTGTTTACAGCACTGATTAACTGAACTGTTATTTATATCTGTAGTAATGTGTACACAACAGTTTAAAAGGTTGAGATCACAGTTTCAAATGTATTTAAAAGAAGTTTAATTATTAGATAATAAAATGTATCCTTACTACAATGTAAAATATCTATTTTCTCTGTGAATATGTTTGTATTTCAGCATCATTATTCTAGACTACAGTCAT
>NC_141035.1:44467500-44547500 GCF_052040795.2 Danio rerio
TAAAAGCAGAGGAATCAAACAAAATCACAATCTCTTTATGAGTAATACGCCCATGTGAGAGTGGCAGAGAGCTACTGTAGCTGCCAGTTGTGGCTTCACCACATCACATTGTTTTACTACATCAGAAAACACCTCTGGCATCCAGTAAGAAAGGCTTGTTGTGTTTTAGCTCATAGTCTGGCAGAAATAACAGGTGTTGTCATGTTAAACCAAGCAGCTGGAAAACTGATTGGCTTCTTCTTCGTTTTGAAATAGAGACAATTGCAGGATTTTTTTTTTAGATTAATACCTGGGGATACTTACTCATCCCGAGATCCTCAGACTACGCAGCGCCACTGATTCGATCCAAGACCAGCGACGAGTTGATCCCAAGGTTTCCATATCCTGGACCAGGCTGTATCCTGAACAGCTGCTGTGGTGGTCATGGAGGAGTGGAGAGCATGAGACTGAGTCCTGTGACGCTCCAGAGACTGACGAGTCTTCGCTGAGGTCCAGCTTCCTGCCTCCGGCGCCTAGACTGCAGCTCTACACAAGACGTTTGGCCAGCGTAGAAATGGTCATGTTAAGCTTGCTTTCTCTCAAGGTTTTTTAATTCTTCAATTTCGCCAATTGGTGAAGTTTTTACTTCACCGGTGTCACCACTGGCTTGCATGGTTCGGGATCTGTAGAGCTGCGCATTGATGGATTTGCTCTTCAGTTTTTGGACTCTCAGTTGTGATTATTAAACCACACTGAACTGAGCTGAGCTGAACTTAAACTCTGAAAACTGAACTACACTGTTCCTATTTACTATGATCTTTTATGTGAAGCTGCTTCAACACAACCAACATTGTAAAAGCGCTATACAAATAAAGGTAAATTGAATTTAATTAATACAATAAACACAATAGTTGACAAACACAGTATTCTTTTACTACTTTTTTATTTTATTTGTTTTGTCATCAGAGCATGAAGACAACCATTTCTGCTAAAAGAACTAAATAACTACAAATATAAGTCAGAAACTCAAAATGAATAATCAGAATCATGAATTAAATGACTAATTATTGTATTTTGTTTCACAATAACACTTGGAATAAACTATTTCAGAGATTCAACACTTTCCCAGTACTGGGTTGTGGTTGGAAGGGAACTAAGCTGGATTAATTGCTGGTTCATTCCACTGTGGCAACCCCAGATAAATGACTTAGCCAAAGAGAAATAAATGAATGAGATTCAGCACTTTTCCTGCCTCCAAACATAATGGAAAATGCATCCATTTCACATCAGCCATACTTCTACTAACAACACATTCACCTAATCTAAATCTGGCATCATTTTATAGGTGCTGGATCTGAAGAAAACACTGTGGTGTTTCGCTGAATAATGCTTACTAATGTTGCCATAAACCTTGGTAGCACTCTATTTTACAGTCCTGTTACTCATGTACATACAACCTACTTATAATCATTACATAAATTGGGTAAGAACTACTACACTTAAAACTACCCTTGAACCCAACCCTAGTACATATTAAGCACACATATTATAAAATAAATGTGTTACCTACAACTCGTTAATATAATGGACTTTTCCTATCTTTACAATTCATTCAAGTCAATAAAGTCACAGATGGACAGTTTGTTTCAAAGGAGCTTTTAAATTACTGATATGGACAATAAAATGTGTATGTCCTATTAGGATTGGGTCGATACGATAGACGATAGTCGGCCAATAGACATCACAATGCTGAGCCGGCATCTCAATCCTCCCCCCACCCCCATCGCAGCAGCAACATGCTCGCGAAAAATACCCACTTAGGTCCCGTTTTACACTAATAGTCTTAGTTTTAGAATGGCATTTAAGAACAAAAATGATCCACGTCCACACTGGCGTTTCTGAAAAGATCTCCCTCTTTACTGCTGAATATGCACATCACGTGACCATACACACACACACACACACACACGTGCGCTGCAGCATATGCGGACGTCTGAGCTCCAAGTAGTCAGCGGGTGCTTTGAGCACGAAACCCAAGAGAGCAGTGTATGTCGGACAGTTTATCAAGGATGTACCGCTGGATTGCGTCTCACTTAAGTTATTAAACGTGATCTTTAATCAATCTTGTCTCTATCTAACGAATCAATCAGGTAACGTGTCACAGCGTCAGTACACTGCTTCAATCTTTCGCTTTTACGCTTGTACTTAGTAATTTTAGCAATAAACCTCATATACTGATGGCTGGTTCCTGCACCTTTTTTTTACCAACCAAGTTTGTCAATACCATTATAACGACAAAGATCAATCTGCCTATTCATGCCAGAGTTCCGCGGAAAAAGTGATTGACAGGTGGTATATTTTGTGTAACTCATCTCTATCTCTTTATGATTTGGTTAAGTAAGGGTCAAGTAGTTGAAATGGTAGGCTACAAATAATTAATCGGTTGTGAGTTAACTAATTATTCATAAATAATTAATTCACCGCCTCCTACAATGACGAAGATATAGTCCAAAGCGATGTTTCACATAAGATATCATACGATGCCAAATTGTTCGACATCGCCCAACCTTATATCCTATATGTGAATGCTTTCAAAATTTTCCATGTCAGATTTACAGTTTCGTTTTGTCCTTGTATTTATGCACTGTTCTGGAAAAACAACACAATAAAGAACCTGAAAACTGTTGGCGCCAGTAGCCTAGTGGTACTGCGCGCTGACATATAGCACCAACATGCTCACGGCGACCAGAGTTCGATTCCAGACTCGAGGTCCTTTGCCGATCCTTCCCCTCTCTCTGCTCCCACTGCTTTCCTGTCTGAATTGTCTACTGTCCTGTCATAATAAAGTTGAAAAAACCCTAAAAAGTAATTATAAAAAAATTAAAAATAAAGAACCTGAAAACTATTTGAAACTTGTTAATAGGATCAGCGTATCATAGATTTTTGCATCATACGGTCATTCTGAAAATGTAGCCCTATATACATTTTTGGAGACCACAAATTATGTAGCCAGGGTAATGCATGTCTGCACTATTTTTAAAACAAACGCTACGGGGCGCTAAGACGCTGTTCCACTTCATGCTCAACAGCTGACCGTTTACCTCCATATCAATAGCTTTCCCACTGTTACCAGTTTGTCCAGTGGCTTAAATTGTTGCAAGATCAGATACGTTCGCGGCCAGAAGTCAACAAGAATTATTTATATTATTCATTAAAATTCCTGTTTAATGTATTTTAATAACGTCCACCCCACCACAACCCTAAACCCAAGCATCACAGTAATGTAAATCAGTAGTTGTCGGAGTATTATTTATACTATCTATTAAATTACCCAATTAATTGTATTGTTTAATGTCTACCCCCACCCCAACCCAAAACCCAACCGTCACAGAACTGTTAAAATATTACTTATTGTTATACAGTGTCATAAAAATGCTGCTATATTGATGTGCATAGCGCACTTCTGGCCGGCTGCGTATCCAATCTAGACTTTACTAGTTGCTCGCCGCAGATGTGGGAGGATTTGAGTTGACTGGGATGATGGTGTTTAAGTTTGGTGAGGAACGATTCCAGACAACAGGTAAGACATAATTAGAAGCCAAAAAATACAAAATAAACTAGTATGGATGTCCAGATCTGATCAAGTGATCGGAAATCATGCCCGATCACGCAGTTTAAGACTTGATCGGAATCGGATGTTACCTCTTGAACAGGACCAAACAAATATGCATATAGTAGTGGTGGGCTGTTATCGGCGTTACTGTGCTGCGTTAACGCAAGACTCTTATCACACGATAAAAAATATATATATATATCGGCGTTAATCTATTCTCAAAGTTGGGTTGGGAGCTGGGTCTATTCTATGCAAGCTATGATGACTTTCACCTTTATACTTCAGCGCGGATGTATACCTGACCAGTGAGCCGTCTGAAAAAAAAGTGGCCTTCTGAACCAAATCAGCAGGACGCCCTTTTTCTAATTAATCAATGGCATGTCATCAATTACTCCTTAGTTATTGTAACACTGCACTTACTATGAATAGACAACAGGGGTGTAACAATACACTTAAGTCAGGATTTGATACATATTGCAATACTAAACTCATGATACGATATCATCTCGATACTGCATGCTAAACTAAAAAAAATTTCAATATTAGGATTATTACTGTTTTCCTCAGTGATTGGTTGCGGCTGGAAGGGCATTCGCTGCGTTAAACACATGCTGGATAAGTTTGCGGTCCATTCCGATGTGGCAACCCCGGAAAAGAAATGAATGAATGAATGAATAATAATAATAATTCACAGGAGGACGATTTGTAAGTGACCACTAAATGATTATATCACTTTAAATATGTTCAGAGCATATCACATGTTTCGGTAGTCCAGGTAACAAATAGGATAATCAGGCTAGCAAAGCGAAGAGGATACCTGTTTCTGTGCAGTTCATGGAGAGAAGTAGCGATTTATGGAGAAAGGAGGCTTAATCCTGCTCAATTTATAATATAGAACCCTTTGGTAAAGCGGAGCGAGGCATGTGAAGTTAATTGTTTAAGCCACATGAGTTTGTTTTTATGTTAATCGTGAGCTCTGCCTTTTTTTTAGTTGTTTCAATCTGTCTTCATATACTTCATTGTTTCATTTTCATATATCGCTCTGTACATTGTATCTTTATTTGTCATATTTTTCTGTATTTTGTAGTTTTTTTAAATTGATTTTTGTTGTTTCTTTGTGTAGTTTCACGGTGATACGCAACGAAAGTTAAATAGCTCTCGTCTTGAGCATAATAAAGAATCAAGCACCCGTCAGAAACTCTCTGTCTCATTCGTGGAAGCCAAAGGGCAGCTACACGAATAATTCTGACTTCAACTGTACTGCATGTTGCATATACTATTATCGCTTTAATAATAATTTTACGATATATTGTGCAGCCCTTATACAAACTTCCCATCACTATCATTCACAAATTTTATTTTGCGATTTCTCAATATCACAAAGTATTGTTACACCCCTAATTACACTTGAAAGTTAGCTAACCGTATGAACAGGTGGACTTTGCTCAGGCTGATCGTGTTTTCTCCTATGAATGGCTAACGAGTTTGAATGTCGAAAACTCTCTCCGCAGTCAGCACAGCGGTACGGCATCTCGCCAGTGTGAAGTCGCATGTGTATTTTCAGATGCGCCGACACCGAAAAACTCTTCTCGCAATACGAGCACTGGTACGGTCTCTTTCCAGAATGAACGACTCTGTGTCGTTTCAACTGACCATTAGTGACGAAGCTTTTCCCGCAATCATCGCACACTTTATCCTTCTCACCTGTGTGTATTTTTTCGTGCAACGTACAACTGACCAGCAACGAAAACCCCCTGCCACAGATGGAGCACACGTGCGGTTTCTCATTGGTATGGACTCTCAGGTGGTACCGCATATTTGACACCGAATTAAACCCTTTCCCGCAGTGTTCACACACATACTGCTTTTCCCCGGAGTGAACGCGCATGTGATTTTTAAGACCCGTCAGATCTTTATAACTCCTTCCGCACTCAGTACACCGATGCGGCTTTTCTCCGGTGTGAATCCGCTCGTGAGACTTCCTGTTTCCGGCCTGGGTGAAACTCCGGTCACAGTAGGAGCACTTGAACGGTTTTAATCCAGAATGAATGATCTGATGCTGTTTGAGCTGGCTGAACGTGGTAAAGCTCTTCCCGCACTCGGTGCACACGTGATCTCGCACTTTATCGTGCGTTTTCTGATGTTGTTTGCAGCTGTCCAAGCGGGAGAAGCTCCGTCCGCAGACCGAGCAGGAGTAAGGCCTCTCGCTGAAGTGAACCACCTGGTGAATTTTCAGGCCTGAAAGGGTGCTGTATGTCTTCTCACACTGATCACAGTGGAAAGGCTTTTCTCCAGTGTGACTGAGCAGGTGAATTCTGAGAGAGGATATATGCTTATAATTCTTTCCACACTGTGAGCACGTGTGCAGCGTTTTGGATGTTTTTGGAGTTTTCTTTGATTTATAATATTCATCTTCTTCATCTTCATCTTCATCATCCTCATCATCATCATCATCATCATCCTCATCCTCTTCATCTTCTTCCTCTTCATTTAATTCTTGATCTAAAATAAAGAACAGTCAGTTATGGCTCGTTTAAACTGAATGGTACGGTTCGGTACGTTTTATGGCAGTGGGACACTAAAGCAGGTCGGCGGCGCGCCACACAACGCCACACATCGCCATGCATTTTAGAATTCTAAACATAGGTTTCTATCAGGATACACACACCTGCGCGGCAAGTCGGCGGCTGTCGGCAGCACCCGGCCACGACTCAGGACGCAGTTAATTTTTCAGCCACGCCACAGAGCGCCTTCTGATTAGTTTCATGTTAAATATCATGCGAATGTATGGTGTGCGATACTTTAAACTGTCATGTGCGCGTTGTGTCGCGGCGCTTCTGGTGTGTGACCTGCTTTAGGCACAACGCAAGCCTCCCACCAGTGCCGATACAGCCACATCGCACTGCTATTCTTGTGATATTGCTTATGTATACAATTATACATCGATTTGCCTTAACTGTCATACTCCTAAAGTTTTTGTCATCATTCCTTCCCTCTTTAATTGTCACACATTTCCAAGTGGTGCTCGCTGCAGAGCCATTTGAGGAGAGGTGAGCTCCAGCGAGGGGGAGCTTAAGCTTGAGCTCCACCTTTTTTGCACTTCTACGAGTGATGTCACTGGGGGTATGGTTAGGGGTGGGGTTGGTGTACGCATTAAAACAGCTTACAGGAGGAGGAGCGACAGCTCATGCTCCCCCTCGCTGGAGCTCAGCTCTCCTCAGATGGCTCTGCAGCGAGCACCCTCTCCACATTTGTTTGAGTTTGTTTCTTCTGTTGAACACAAAAATAAATATTTTGAAAACCAGTAACTATTGACTTCCATAGTATTAGATTTTTCATATTATGGATGTTTGTGGTAGCCAAATTACAACATTCTTCTAAATATATTCTTTTGTGTTCAACAGAAAAAAAACATAATAAGGATGAGTAAAAAGAGAATATATATATATATATATATATATATATATATATATATATATATATATATATATATATATATATATATATATATATATGTTTTTTTTTTAATTTGTAGATGAACTATCCGCTGCTAATATGACTATCCAGATGCATTTACTCTCTCATTTGTATTCTCATACTGCTTATGTCACATGAAATCTTGAAAGCTTTTTTATCTATGATGTTATTTTATTAAGATTTTTATTTTATATATATATATATATAAAATTGTATTATTTTATTCAGAGAGAAAGAAAATGTGAGCAAATTGTGTTTTACCACCACATTGGAGCAGTTGATGTCTAATGATTCTATGTATCTGATGCTGTGGCTCTCTGACTAATGTATTTCAATAAAAAACAGAGTTAAACTAATTATGAAGAATAAAGAACAGACACCAACCTGCTTGTTCCTCGATATCTTCTTCATCACTCACTGTGGATTGTTCTAGCTCACTCAGGTCGATCTCCACTTCAAAAAACTCCATCTTCAGCAGTCTCTCACACACACACAAAGCGTTTACTCGCAGACTTTGTCTCTTTCGCAGGATACTCCCAACCTTTATTGATGAACTGTTAGCAGAGGGACATCAGTTCTGCCAAATTCAAAGAGAAGTTAATAGATTTATACAAAACTAATACTTCTACTAATACCAGGGTTCCCACATTAAATTTAAAGACTTTTTAAAAGTCACCAATAAGGTGCTCGATTTGAATTTTAACCCCCAGCATACATGGCACCATGAAAGTCCTTCCTGTACTTAAGATTTTGCTTACACTTAATATTGACATTAAACATCAAGTGTAATGATGATGTTTTGAATGTGTCATTTAAACAGTCATGCTTACAAAATAGTAATACAATTAGTTGAATTCTATAATGGCAATATTCAAATGTGGTTTCTGAAACACTGATAAAATGATTGAGGTAAAGTTAGTTTTATATTTGCATATTGCCTCAGTGACTACTTGTAACATGCTCCTTATAGTGTTTAATAATAATAATAATAATTCCTTACATTTATATAGCGCTTTTCTGGGCACTCAAAGCGCTTTACACACAATGGGGGGATCTCCTCATCCACCACCAGTGTGCAGCATCCACCTGGATGACGCGACGGCAGCCATTTTGCGCCAGACCGCACACCACACACCAGCTGATTGGTGGAGAGGAGACAGTGATGAAACAATTGGTATATGGGGATGGTTAGGAGGCCATGATGGACAAAGGCCAGTGGGCAGATTTGGCCAGGATACCGGGGTTAAACCCCTACTCTTTTCGAAGGACATCCTGGGATTTTTAATAACCACAGAGAATCGGGACCTCGGTTTAACGTCTCATCCGAAAGATGGCGCTCACTGAGCAGTATAGCGTCCCCGTCACTCTATTGGGGCATTAGGACCCACACAGACCGCAGGTTGGGCGCCCCCTGCTGGCCTCACTAACACCACTTCCGGCAGCAACCTAGCTTTCCCATGTGGTCTCCCATCCAGGTACTGACCGGGCGCAGCCCTGCTTAGCTTCAGTGGGCGACCATGTGAGAGTTGCAGAGAGCTAGCTGCCAGCACAGCCACTTGCAGAGAGCTAGCTGCCGGTTTACCATGCTACTTTTTTAATATTCAGTCTGAATACGCATGCAAGTATGACTTCAAATTGACATTAGCAATATTTAATGGACTGCGAACAATGTTGTTCTTTAATAGTCACTGGCTGCTAATATGTATTCACTATTTAGAAATGGTAAAAAATACTTTTTCTGAATTTATATTATTAATCAAAAAGTCAGAATGTGCAAATATAAAACCAACTTTACCCAAATGATTTTTAAATTAAGTATTTTTTCGTTTTTCTAATCAGTTTTTGAAAGCATCACCGTGCAATTGTTGAAATAACACCATAAATGTTCAATTCAAGCATTTTCAAGGGCCCAGGTTTGTTTTTCAGTACTTTCCAGGCCTTGAATTCATGTCTGAAATTCACATTGAGGTAAAGTTGGCTTCATATTCACACAATCAGACTTTCTTCTTAATAATATAATTTCAGAAAAGTATTCTTCGCAATTTCTACATAGTGAAATCATATTATCAGCCAATGACTATCAAAGTACAACATTGTTCACAGTCAAAATAATAAAGCTAATGTTGTTTTGAGGTCATACTTAAATGTTAGACCGAATATTCAAAGTGTCTTGGTAAACAATATAGGGACCATGCCACAATTTTGATCAAATGTGTGAATATAAAACCAGATTCACTTCAATGAAACTGAAGCATGGTAACCCTGTAATACTTTAGTATAATTTAACTCAAGTTTTCAGATGAAAATATTGAATATTTATAGACGATTAAACATTTGGGGCATAAACACGGCACATGTTACTTTCTTCAGTCAACAAAGAAACATAACAAACGCAGACCTACATTACATTAGACACATTCTAAAATGCTTAACGTGAAAAAGCTTAACGTGGCTTAATGTACCTTAACATCAACCAGAGAAACCCAAATTTCTGTCAAATTTGTCTTGTAATTAACTCTACTGTAAGAACAATGAGTCCCAATTACATGGATAAAGTAAAAAAACAGCACGTTAAGTGTTTCCCCCCCTTTAAAAGCTATTATAAGGAAAAAGTTTAACATGACCTATTGCACCTTAACAACAAGCGGAGGGAAACTAATTTCTATCAAATTTTACTTGAACACTAATTACTATCAAAAGAATAAGCTTGACAAGCCAGTGGTTGGAGTAGGTATTGCACTCCTGGATCAAAACAGGCAAGTGCAAGTTGCCAGATTGAGGACAGGAGCGAGTGATTTAAACAGTGTTATAAATAAAACAATGGCACCCGATAGAAAGAATATTTCCATATTAAAGGGAGTTTTTGTCCTAACCAACATTTTGAATTGATATACTGGACACAGCTGCTATTTCTCACAGACGAACAACAGAAAACAGACAATGATTATCCCAGGAAAACCTCATGTGCTTTATTCAGTGTTAAATGCTAATATTGTGAGCTTGAATGCCATTTTACATGACATTTACTGTCATATACTGAAAGCAGCAGCAGATAGTTCACCTCAGATCTAGAAAATAAAATAAACCGTTTGAAATTGAACTTTAGACTGACTCAGTGCAAACCAACACATATCAGTGATTCAGCATCTACATTTAAAGGGCCATGAAACCCCCTCGTTTCAGCAGGGTGTTTTCACACCTGTACTTTGGAAAAAGTCAGAAAAGTGGGCGTGTCCAGCTCTGTTTAGGGGGGAGTGTCGGAGGAACTAAAGTGGGATGGTGTGGGAGTGTCTATTTGGGCACGCGCGAGTTTCAGAGTCAAAATACACACAGGAGAAAGTGATGGTGTTTAACCTACATGGACATCTGTAGTCGAATTATTTGCCAAACTATTAAATGTTGGACTTTAACTGCAGTTTGGCTCTTTCATTCAGGGAATTCATTCATGCCCCTCGCGACAAACGCGATATTTGATTTGAGGATCTGCTCTAAGCGTGTATTTTTCATGCAATGTTTGATACCGCACGGCGAATGAGAGAAAAAAAAACTCTGCATTTCCCGGAAACTTAGATGCACACGGCAGGTAGCGTCAGAAAGCCGCGTGTGTTATTCCGGTCACAAAATGCGGTGCTATGTTTGCACTCAGTGCAATAGTTAACTTAATTCGATACGAACAAACTGAATATACAAAGAGCACTGGTCGCTCACTTACCAAATCTGTAGAGACAGGACAATCACCAGCAACTAGAGCCGCGTCTTTATGAAGAGAAGGCTAACGTTACAAGCGAATCCGGATCTCAGCATTTGCAGATGAGAACAGCTCTCAGGTAAACAATGTTCCCCCTTAGACACGTAAGTTATTGTTGTCGAGCGTCACGTACACTGTAATCCACACGTGAGTCTGAGCTCTCACAGAGAGAAAATGAAAACGAAACTTAATGGCAGCAAACTATAAAAGCAACACTTCACGCTTGTTTTGCCAACACAACGTGGCGTCTCTGTGGCGTAAACAAGGTGACACTAATGAATATTAATGAAGTTGCACAATAGAGCGCGCTGATTGGTTTGAACCAAGCCTTATTCATGCATTAATGCAACACACTGTAAGACGTAATAAGACACACTCAGGCACAGACGTCCAGTCTGCAGCTGGAATACAGGCTATTATGTCATGACCGTGACGCAGCTTCAAAAATTCGTTTCAAACAGGAAGTACAAATTTGCTTGAAATAACGCAAAAACAACCAATTTACACTTTTTAGTGAAATATAGGTGTCCTAATAGTGTTTTTAGCAGTGTGGGACACATATACGACTGTCAACAGCTCAAAAAATGTGTTTTGTGACCCTTTAATAATGTTAAAGAGGTTTAATATGTATTAAATAGATTATAAACCTTACCATTTTGCGGGTGAGTGCATATTCTGTGCTTCTGAATGGCTGTATTTAAATTTCTGTGCTGTGGTGTTTTCGTCAGCCAAATTGCTTATCACCGCGTAGCTCGTCACGTTGTGTGTTGTTAGGATATGGGTTACAGTGTAACCTGCTCACCTAATGTTTACAGTCGTAATATTTAAATCATTTGCTAATTAATAACCACCTCATGTGGAAGTGAATCGGTCTCATTTCAGAGTCTGCTACTGTGCACCAGAGGTCGCATTTCAGTCACGGACGCATGCTTTTAGAGCCTTTCAGAATAAATAAATGAAATATGCTGTTTTCCACGAAGGCAACCCGGGGTGCCGATATATAATTGGCCGGGTAAAATTATCAAAACAAAGACAGACGCTCTGGTGTAGCAGTCGATTCTGTTCCCTTCTGGAATTTCAGTTTCTTGTTTACGAAGCATGTCCGCTAACAGTGTATGCAGACGAACACAAACACAACTGGATGTACGGAAAGCGAAAAAGAACAAGAGTGTTGGCTAGCTTTCATGTCTTGCAATGTCAAAGTAGCGTAATAAAATAAATTTTACACTCCCACATATTTTCTACGTATTTTCTGTGGTTCTTGTTTGTATTCTCAGCTTTTTTCCTAATGTCTGAGTTTATGCACCCTAGTTTAATATTGCGCACAGGCCTACCTACAGTTATAGTCCTTTTTATTTTCAAGTTCGAAAAAAATACGTACTTTTAGAACCACTTTGCTTTCCGTACATCCACTTGTGTTTAGGTGTGTCGGCATACGATGTTAGGGGACACACTTCGTAAAGGGGGAACTGGGATTCCACAAGGGAACAGAATCGACACAGAAAACACATTTTCAAAGCAGAATATCTGACTTCAGCATTGTTTTTCAGATAAACAAGTATGTTCACTTGGCATGTTTCTTAAATATCTGCAAACATATTATGGCATTTGTATAATTTAGAAGAGTCAAAAACTTATATAAAGCAACTTTAAGCGTTTTCCCAATGTTATTGTGGGGGTGTCAATGCCGTGCACAATCAAATCCTTTGACAGCAAGGGTTAATCTATCACAAATAAAATTTGATTTTATGGACAGCCTTTTTAAAGTTTGGTTTCCCTCGGCTGTTGTTATATTGAGCCTTTCCTTGTTATGGACTTCAATAGGGGAACCAAGTTAAGCCTTTTCATTTTATAATGTACTTCAATAGGGAACAACACATAACGTGACAATTTTCACTCACTAAAATGAGAGCTCATTCTTTTGACATCAGAAAGTGTTTGTCATGAGTAAAATGTGATAATAATGTGGTTTCCCCAGGCTGTTAAGTATTTATAATAGACTTAAATGGGGGAGAAAATGCCTAACGTGCTGTTTTTCACTTTATCTATGTAATTGGGACTCATTGTTTTTACAATAGAGTTAATAACAAGTAAAGTTTGACAGGAAATGTGGGTTTCTCTGGTTGATGTTTAGACACATAAAGCCACGTTAAGCGCTTTAGAAAGCCCGTTGCATCGCATTGTTTACATTCAGCCGACACTTTTTTATTATTAAAGGGACTCTACAAATGAACAATTGTACATTCATTTGAAAACCACAAATGAGTAAGAGTAGTTGCAAAAAGCCATTCACCGATTTATTTTAGACTTGATCTAATTTAAAGCTCAACTCTTACAGTTTGCAGCCCGAACACAACAACACAAACATCAACTCTTGCATTGAAATAACATTAAAATACGAAAGGATATCCTAATGAAACAGAAGTGCACACTCACTCATAGGCTGTGAAGATCTCTCTGCCGGTATGTTTTACTATAATCAATAAAAAACGGGACACAAATATGCGTTTTTATTACTTCAGCACTTGCTTCTTCTCTTGCGCTACACTGATCCGCGCACGCGCGTCTTCCTCTTCTTCACTTTTGAAAGCCTTATTAGCGGTTGGCATTCATCTTCTAGGCGCATTAACGCCACCTTTTGGTTAGGAGCGTAGGCTATGATGAAGTAAAATATTTGTAAAAATTATCAAATAAACACATTTCTATTTTACTTTCTATTGATTTATTTTTCTATCTCACTTTGCTATATTCATGTTATCAATTCATCTCTGACAACCGGTAATGGTTATTGACGTCCATAAATAAATTCATATTTATTTGCTTCAAAATGTGTTTTGCCAGTTTTATAGTAACTATGATATTCAAATGAGGTGTAAACAACTATAAGAATATATAATTCAATAATCACGTCAAAGTTATTAAGGAAAAAATGGTTTAAATGTAATGAAACGCTGTGTAATAATTATACAAAGATTAACTTACAGTATTCTATAATATTGCTAACATACATCAGGTTTATGTGTACATTTACACATCTAAAAAAATAAATATTACTTTATTACTAAACAAAAAGAATATATAAACATATAAAGAAAAAAAGGGCTGACATTTGGCCTATTCACATTATTAAAGATATATATCAAAGTGAAATACCAAAGTTTCAAGACAATGTATATTTACTGCAGTTGTGTTGTAGAGTTCACCGACTGGATGTTATATACTGTCTGTATGTGTACACAAAAGACATGCAGGATGTAGTGGTTTGAAGATTGTAATGCAGCCAATCAACTTTATTTTACTCACTTGCACAATTCAACAGTCCCCGAAAACACACACACACACACACACACACACACACACACACACACACACACACACACACACACACACACACAAAAACATGGAACTGGTCAGATGATGGCAATTAAGGCGTATTTTCTTCTTCGTGTCGGCTTAGTGCCTTTATTATCCGGGGTCGCCACAGCGGAATGAACCGGCAATTTTTCCAGCCAATTTTTACACAGCGGATGCCCTTCCAGTAAGGCGTATTTGTGTTCAATATAATTCAATAACTGTGATCACTACACTTAAAACAATATGAAACAATATAATAGAGGTTCTTTGGCTCATACTGATATATAACATCTTTATCACCCTCCCAACCCCAACAACAACAAAAAAAAAACTCTAAAGAACCATTGCACTGGTTCTAAATAGCGCTTACTATTTCTATGAACCATTGAAGAAACTTGCATGTGCATTGTATTGCTGTGACTGAGCTACCGTACAACCCTTTTCAAAGCTAGAGGTTTCCTTGATAATCTTTTATTGCAGTTGGCTTTAATTTTGGGTGGCACGGTGGCTTAGTGGTTAGCACTGTCGTCTCACAGAAAGAAGGTCGATGGTTTGAATCCCGGCTGGGTCAGTTGGCGCTTCTGTGGTGCTCCAGTTTCCCCCACAATCCAAACACATGCGCTATAGGGGAATTGAATAAACTAAATTGGCCTTAACGGATGAGTATGTTTGAATGTAAGAGTGTATGGGTGTTTCCCAGTACTGGGTTGCGACTGGAAGAGCATCCGCTGCTTGAAACATATGCAGGAAACTTAAAATATAAGTTGGCGAGTCATTCAGCTGTGGCGAGTCCTGATAAATAAGGGATTAAGTTGAAGTAGAATGAATGAATGGCTATAATTTGCAAGAAGGTCACTGGTTTAAGCCCTAGCTGCAGGAGCCCTGCTAGGGGGGAAGTTAGAACGATTCTAAGGGCCCACGCATTTTGCTAATAGTAGCCTGCTTTTGTAAATTTACATTAAAGCATTATAATCATATGATGAATAAACAAACAGCTTTTCGGGTTGGTGGGGCATCAGTTATGGTGTACAACTTGAGTACTGAAAATTATTTGACAACGTTGTCACTGTTAACGCAAACGAACTGGAAACTTATTACTTTTGGTTTATTTGTGTTGATTTCAAGTGACGTGACAGGAGAGTGCAGGTGTCGATTGTAAACGACGTCACTTGCATAGGAAGCGTTTGTGCCTAAGCATGCAAGCCCGAGCGTGCAAGCCTGAAGGTGCAAGTGCAACTTTGCAGCCAGACCCTTCTCGCATGTTTTCAAAGTGTTCGCGTGGGTTTCCTCTGGGTGCTACGGTTTCCCCCACAATCCAAAAACATGCGCTGTAGGTGAATTGAATTAACTAAAATGGCTGTAGTGTATGAGTGTGAATGAGTGTGTATGGAAGTTTCCCAGTACTGGGTTGTGGCTGCAAGTGCATCCACTGCGTAAAACATATGCTGGTATAGTTGGTGGTTCATTTCGCTGTGGCGACCCCTAATAAACAAGGCACTATGCTGAAGAAGAATGAATGAACACTCAGGTATTGGTACTCGGTATTGGTTCATACCCAGAGCTCAGGTATTGGAATCAGTATCAGGAAGGGAAAAAGGCAGAACATCCCTAGTGGAGCAATTTCAGGAAATTTTGTGTGCCATCTATTTCTTGACTTTGAGAAATCTGTTCTGCTCTTTGATCCTGATAGAACCTTCTCCAAGCCCAAATGCAGGGTACAGAGGTTCAGTGAAGGTGGTCTGGACTTTATAAAGGAGGGTCATTGTGTCAGAGACGCTGTAAAAGGACAGAATTCCTGCTCTGTGGTCCAGATACACTCCTATTCTAGAGGCAAGAGGGATATAGACTTGTTTTACATTATGTAAAAAACAAAATTGCTGCCTAAAATAGCCCAGTCTCCAGGATATTTTGTTGAAGCCAAATCTACAGTCACCTATTCCTTTACGTTGAATGCCTTTGTAGCAAACGGCTACAGCCCATTCATTTCCACTGCCCTCTACCTCCCAATAACAGCGACCAGTCAAACCCTCTTTACACAACACATATTCATAATGACTAAACCGCTCTGGGTGATCAGGATATTGCTGGACTTTAACTGAGCATGACACTTTCCTGTTGTTTTCTAACAAGAGTAGATGTTTGTGTGCCGTGTTTGGATCCAGATGAGGCTCACAGTGATCTGAAGATGAAACAGAGAACACTTGGTTTATAAAACACTGCAACAGATTATACACATTTTTTGACCTGAAGAAGCCACTTACACTGCAAAAATTCATTTGGAGTCTTTGGTTGTGGAGGATTTACTACATGAACGTTTGACACTTTAAAGAAGAAACAAAAACACAGCATTAATATATTTTTGGTGTAATCCTACTGAGCATAACTAATACAAAACATCAAAACAAGCAGACCTTCTCTGGATATTGCCTCTGTTTGCTGTTGACTGGCGTCCTCTAAAGCCTCTCTGAATAGAGGGAATGAAAGGTCTTTAAAAGACAGATGAGTGTGTGGAGTGAAGCTGGGAACATCTTCAAATGTGGGTAAAACACACACAGACTCACAGCTCTGAAATGACACAAATACAGCACTGTTTGCTTTGGGAAAAGACTGAATCAGTGACTTAGTACACAAATGTGTGATGAAATGCCTTGCATCACCTTCAGACAGTGGATCTGGTCTTCAGTAGTGAGCAGTTTGTGGATCTCTGCTTGTGTTTTTCTGAGTTGTGTCAGCTCTTGATGCAGATGTTGGTGAAGTTGCTCTGCTCGATCTGTCTCCGTCTTCTCCTGAGCTCTGATCTGCTCTTTAATCTCAGAGCGTTTCTTCTGCAGAGAGCAGATGAGCTCAGTGAACACCTTCTCCATCCTCTTGATTGCCTTCTGAGCTGAACTCTGATGGAGACAGAGAGATGTGATCATACAGAGACAACAGCCTAAATACTCCATTTTTGTGAACAGATTCATTCATTTCACACAGCAGAATGAACCACCAACTATCCCAGCAAATGTTTCATGCAGCAGATGCCCTTCCAGCAGCACTGGGAAACACCTATACACTCTCATACTCATACACTACAGCCAATTAAGTACCGGAGCAACCAGAGTAAGCTCACGCCAACATGGGGAGAACATGCAAACTCCACACAGAAATGCCAGCTGGCATTCTTGCTATGAGTGCTAACAACTGAGCCACTATGCCACCTATACCTGAATGCGTATCTGCAGAAACAGTCATGTGTACTACTAGCCCTGTTACAGAATTAATTTTGTGCTTTTCATCCATTGATGAAACAAATACATAGTGAACTAGAATATTTTTATGATCTGATATTATTATTTTAAGAAGGTCGCTGGTTCGAGACTCGATTGCATTTTCAGTGCTCTGAACATCTTCATAAGCATTATAGGTAAAGCCAGGGCCGGAGTGGGACTCTTTTTCAGCCCTGGAGTTTCAAGCCTCAGACCGGCCCACCTCAGTTCACCACTGACTATATTAAAATAAGGTTATTTCCAATTCAGTTTCTAATTACACTATCACGTCTTTTTTTGAGAAAACAGCTCTTTTAGAACTTCAAATGTTCAACAACCCTACCAGTATTATGTCTTAACAATAAAAATGAAAAAAAAAAATTGTTACTTAGACAAAGACCGAACGCAGGTTGGCCGCGTCATAAATTAACGTACTAACCACTGTACCACAACAGCTGTATGATGAATTGTGACTTATCTAGTTATATCATCATTAACCTGCAGGCTGCATCTTGCTCACGAGGCTACGAGAAAATAGATAAAAAGAGCAGAGCTGCGGTAAAATAATGAATGAGAAGGCTGTGGTCAAGTAAATAAATAAATTATTTTTAAAAAGTGTGACTGCTGAGAGCAACAGATTCTGGAACTAGGGACACCGGCCCTCGCGGCCAAATAACGGACCGGCCCACCGGGAATTCTCCCGGTCCTCCCGATTAGCCAATCCGGGCCTGGGTAAAGCTCTGCATCTTCTGAAACTCACTTTAAAAGGCTTGACAGCTTTACTGAGTTCCTGTTGACCTTTCTCTCGCTCCTCGATCAGCTTTACACACTCCACCTTTATCTTCTCCAACTCTTTCTGAAAATGTGTAAAGACAAAACACAAAGATAGAAAAAGCATGGCGAACTTATTAAATGTCAAATCAAATAAAATGAAAACTGTTCTGTGATAATTAATTTCAACTCAGGGAAATGACACAATTAGAGTTCATTACCTTCTTATTGGTCCATTCTGAATCCACAGACACCACACTGTGGTTGTTATGACCCTCAACCATGCACAGGTAACAAATACACTGATGATCATCCTGACAGTAAATCTCCAGCGGTCTTCCATGACTGGGGCAGATGTTCTCCTGAATGTGTCTGGAGGCGTCCACTAGTTTGTGCTTCATAAACGCAGGAGACTCATAGTGAAGCTGCAGGTGAGTTTGGCAGAAGGAGGCCAAGCACTGCAGACAGGACTTTACAGCTCTGTTCTTCTCTGTAGTGCAAACATCACAGTCCACAGCAGCAGCAGCAGCAGCAGCAGCAGGCGTCTGTAGGGTCGTCTTCTGCAGCGTCTCCATCATCTCAGCTATCAGAGTGTTCTTCTTCAGTAGAGGTCTCTGACTGAAGCTCTCTCTGCATTGGGGACAGCGGTACGGCGGCCCCTGCTCCTTCAGGCTCCAGCAGTCAGTAATACAGCTCATACAGTAACTGTGTCCACAGGGAATCGTCACCGGCTCCTTCAGCAGATCCAAACACACTGAACAGCTGAACTGATCCACATACTCACTTGAGGACAACTCAGACATCTTTGAAGATGCTTCAATAGAAACTGCTCTGCCAGGGGAAATCATTATGATTAGTCCACATGAAAAAGCACATGTAAAAATATACATGTTTAGTTTTAAGTATCAACATACAAGATTAATCAAGCAAAACTCTGAATGCATTATCATATAAGGTCAAGAGGCTAAAGTATTATCTAATGTTAATATTTTAAATATAAGCAAAAGGATTGTGTATGATGTTCTTACCTGTATGTACAGAATGAAAAGTCAAATATTTCCTCCGTGCTGCTTTAACCACACTAAACAAGTGGGGGTCCTTTTATAGGCAAATGATCAAGAGGCAGAGGAATAAGATTCGTTTCTCTTAAATTATAAACACTCTGGTTTTTACTGTGTGTCTGTGAAACCGAACAGATAATTATTTTTATCTTAAAAAAACATGACTTTGCAGTTTTGTTGCTTTCACATTTGTTCTTGGCTCAAAATCATATTGCTATCTTCTAAAACACACACACAATATTAGTCTGTCCAATAACTGATAGCAAATATAGCTGTAAGTGGCAGTCATCAGGTCCGGTAAAGCCAACTGGACACTTAGAGTTAAAAATCTATCAAAACAACATGAAGATTGAAGATTAAAGGTGAATTTATGGTTTAAATATGTAAATCAAACTGATATCAGAATCTTGACACGGTGTTGATTCAATGTAAATTGAGCACCAAATGTCTGGCTATACTAAATCACTTGCAGTGTGGTATTAAGTTAGTATTTATATGTACCCAGATACCAATGGCACTGCTGTCCAAACTGAATTCAAAATGATGTCAGTTTCAAAATAAATGCTTGACTACTATTTGATAACAGGCTGAGAAACAGATCCTGTCTCTTTTTAAACATAAAGAGTCTTTACAATGAAATATTACCAATTTTATTTACTATATTGCTCTTCATTTTAATTGAACTGTATGTATGACAACTGTTTTCTGAATTCTTTGGAAACTTCTATTGATAAAACAAATTGGTAACACTTTGGTCTAGTACCAATTCTTAACTACTGACTAATTTCCTTCCCTATTGTAAGGCTTGAAGCTTACGCTGCTATTCTGAACTAATAATCGGAAACAGAAAGCAGTTGAAGGATGGCGTGTTTAAATCCATTATTTATCTGACTCCATTGTAATTAATCTGACTCCATTAAAGTTATCATCGTTAATAAAGAGAAAGAATCTCTACGCCTTAAAGGAGGCAAAGTTGTTTATTAAGTTACATGTTTAAATATACAGACAGTAGAATGAAACAAACTAACATACTGTATTAAGAAATTAGCAGTAATCAATGCACTGCTGAGCAACAAAGACAGTGAAACTGCCTTTGTTAGCATATGAGGCTACGCACTGGTGTGCGGGAGATGCAGAGTAAAAGCCATTCTCCCAGATCAACAGTTACCTTTCCCTATTATACCCTGAGCAAAGCATTGTCAAACATGAGTGAAAACCAACCCCCAAAACCAGCTGAACATGAGAGCAAAGTTGAGGAGATACTAAGGGGGTGAAGTACATTAACATACTCTCCTCAGGCCATGACCCAACAATAGTAAATATATTATAGATTGAAATACAATTAATCGATGTCTCTGTTGATTTCATCACTACAACACTGAAGTCATAAACTGTCATATGACACCAAACATGACAAAGATATCTGAAGGAAGAACACGAGCAAATGAATTGTGTATGGTGAAGAGCACATGGTTACTGTAAGCAAATGGCAGAGATGTGTATCGGAGCTGTGAGGAACTCTGCCTCACCAGGAGGACCCATCCCATGCTTGGAATGTCTTAGTAGTCCTTCATTAGCATAGAAGGAAAAGTAGATAATATTTTCTCAGCTTACACTATCATTAAAATATTAGCTGTTTATTAGAACTTATAAAGTATGATCTTATTCTACATCCCTAAACCAACCCAATACCTAAACACAACTACATTTATAACTACTAATAAGCAGCAAATGAGCAGTTTGAGCTAAATGTCTTTAAGGGTTTGTTAATAGCAAGAATTTTACCTCAAAATAATTTGTGAAACTTTCTGAATCTATTAAATTGTATGAATAAACTGTATTTGTTTCAGGCATAGCTGAAACTCAAGACAACGTGAATAAAAATGTGCAAATATTTTGTCTTTGTGTCTTAAAAGGTGGACAACAAGTTTCAGCTCAGCAGTTTTGTGTTAAAATTACTTTTTCACCTGAATCACTTGATAGATTTACACAAAGTTTGACATGTACCATTTAATAGACATTTATGACAAAACATTATCAGAATATTTTTAATTAGTCAAACCACAAAGCAGATACTGTATTCATTTTGTAGAGCGCAATAAACGTATTACACAGTATCTTTTAAGCAACTTCATGAATTTATTTTGCATGAATTTGTACAAAGGCACAAAAAACAACAAACATATGACCAATACTATCAAAAATGTTAAGAAAATCTCCAAAATACATGCAATTATTTAATAGTATAATACGTGTTCTTATTGTGTAGCTGAGCTCACATTATGAAAGACTGAAGGGCTTTTTATGCAAAAACAATCCAGCTAGGTGCACATTATCCTGCTTATTACACAGCTACTTTCTACAAGACTAAACAAGAATTTCAGAAACTGCTGATCTACTGGGATATTCACACACAGCCATTTCTAGGGTTTATAGAGAGTAATCTAAAAAAAGAGAAAATATCCAGTGAGTGGCAGTTCTGCGGGCCACTCTTGTTGATGCCAGAGGTCAGAGGAGAATGGCCAGACTGGTTCTAGCTGATAGAAAGGCAACAGTAACTCAAATAACCACTCTTTACAACCAGGTCTGCAGAAGAGCATCTGTAAACGCACAACACGTTCAACCTTGAGGCAGATGGGCTACAGCAGCAGAAGACCACACTGGGTGCCACTCCTGTCAGCTAAGAACAGGAAACTGATGCTACAATTCACACAGGCTCACCAAAACTGGACAAAAGAAGACTGGAGAAATGTTGAGTCTCCATTTCTGCTGCCACATTTGGATGGTTGGGTCAGAATTTGGCATCAACAACATGAAAGCATGAATCCATCCTGCCTTATATTAACAGTTTAGGCTGCTGCTGCTGGTGGTGGTGTAATGGTGTTCAGGATTTTTTCGGGAGACCAAAATCTCTGAGGAATATTTCCAGTACTTTGTTTAATCTATGCCATGAAGGATTAAAGCAGTTCTGAAGGGGGTTTAACCTGGTACTAATAAGGTGTACCTACTGAAGTGGCCAGTGAATGTACATCCGAATGTGGCGATACGCCAATCAGAATCAAGTATTTTTATAACACATAAACACGTAAGAGTGTGCTTAAATGTGGAGCGAGTTTGCCTTTTATTTCTGGTCTTTGAGAAACCTCTTCTGATTGATGATCCTGATAGAACATTCTGCAAGCCCAAATGCAGGGTACAGTAGTTCAGTGAAGGTGGTCTGGACTTTGTGGATTAGAGTCATTGTTTTAGAGATGCTGTAAAAGGACAGAATTCCTGCTCTGTGATCCAGATACACTCCTATTCTAGAGGAATCAAAAACAGGGATTGAGACTTCTTCACTATTATGCACAAAGAAGATATTCTTCTGAAAGCGGCTCAATCTCCAAGACTGCTTATTGTAGCCAAGTATATTGTCATCAGTGTTTCCTTTACGACTGATTCCTTTGTAACAAACTGCTACAGCCCATATTTTGCCACTACACTCAACCTCCCAATAACAGCGACCAGTCAATCCCTCCTTACACAAGACATTACAGTATACAGCAAACCGCTCTGGATGATCAGGATATTGCTGGTCTGTATCTGAATATGATATTCTCCTGTTCTCTTCTGACAGGATGAGTTTTTTGTGTGCAGTGTTTGGATCCAGAAGAGGCTGACAGAAATCTGAAGAATGAACAAAAGTACAAATATTAAAAAGTACATATTGTTTTCAAAATGGTCAAATTGTGACAGATAACATTACACATCTCAATTAATGACTATTTGCCTTGGGAAAGTAGAACAGTACAACTTACACTGCAAAAAATCATTGTATGTTTTTGGTTCTGAAGGCTTTACGGTGTGAACATTTGACACTGAAAAGAAATAACAAAGCAAACATGGGATTTTTTTGGTTTGCTCATATAAAGTATGAATGATACAACATTTTAAGGTATTCAGACCTTCTCTGTATATTGCATCTGTTTGCTGTTGACAGGCGTCCTCTAAAGCTTCTCTGAATGTTGAGATTGAAAGGTCTTTAAAAGACGGATGAGAGTGTGGACTGAAGGGAACCTCTTCAAATGTGGGTAAAACACACACAGACTCACAGCTCTGAAAAGATTCAATTAAATTGTTAAACAGTAAGTTTGTGTACTAATATGCTGTATATTGTGATGAAATGCCTTGTATCACCTTCAGACAGTGGATGTGGTCCTCAGTATTGAGCAGTTTGTGGATCTCTGCTTGTGTTTTTCTGAGTTGTGTCAGCTCTTGATGCAGATGTTGGTGAAGTTGTTCTGCTCGATCTGTCTCAGTCTTCTCCTGAGCTCTGATCTGCTCTTTAATCTCAGAGCGTTTCTTCTCTAGAGAGCAGATGAGCTCAGTGAACACCTTCTCCATCTTCTCCACCGCCTCGTCAGCTAAACTCTGGTGGAGACGGAGAGACATAATCATACAGAGACAGAGGCAACAGCCTAAATACTGTATTCATGTGAACAGTTTCCACATTATTTGCTAATACGTTATCATTAATTGTGTAGAAATACAAACGCTGATCAAGCATACTATCAGTCACATTAATTGGGAAAGAAAATTAAACATTTTGCCTGTTTATGATAGGAGAGATTTGTCATTAATGCAAATAATAGTTTTTTCGTCTATCGTTTAAATCTCTCCACACTTTTACGAGCACTATACAGTAAACAGCACTGCATTTTCTGATACTTACTTTGAAAGACTTGACAGCTTCACTGAGTTCCCATAGACCTTTCTCTCGATTTTCAATGAGCTTTAAACGCTCCACCGCTATCTTCTCTAATTCTTTCTGAAAATGTGATTACACAAAAATCAATGAAGGTAGAAATAGACTCCTGAAATTAAATAGTAAGGAATATAAAAAACCTTTTATATATATATATATATATTAGTAATATAATTTAAATGACGGCATTAGCATTCATTACCTTCTTATTAATCCATTCTGAATCCACAGACACCACACTGTGGGTTTTATGACTGTCAACCATGCACAGGTAACAAATACACTGATGATCATCCTGACAGTAAATCTCCAGCGGTTTCCCATGACTGGGGCAGATGTTCTCCTGAATGTGTCTGGAGGCGTCCACTAGTTTGTGCTTCATAAACGCAGGAGACTCATAGTGAAGCTGCAGGTGAGTTTGGCAGAAGGAGGCCAAGCACTGCAGACAGGACTTTACAGCTCTGTTCTTCTCTGTAGTGCAAACATCACAGTCCACAGCAGCAGCAGCAGCAGCAGCAGGCGTCTGTAGGGCCGTCTTCTGCAGCGTCTCCATCATCTCAGCTATCAGAGTGTTCTTCTTCAGTAGAGGTTTCTGACTGAAGCTCTCTCTGCATTGGGGACAGCGGTACAACGGCCCCTGCTCCTTCAGGCTCCAGCAGTCAGTAATACAGCTCATACAGTAACTGTGTCCACAGGGAATCGTCACCGGCTCCTTCAGCAGATCCAAACACACTGAACAGCTGATCTGACCCACATACTCACTCGAGGACGACTCAGACATCTTTGAAGATGCTTCAATAGAAACTGCTCTGCCAGGGGAAATCATTATGATTAGTCCACATGAAAAAGCACATGTAAAAATATACATGTTTAGTTTTAAGTATCAACATACAAGATTAATCAAGCAAAACTCTGAATGCATTATCATATAAGGACAAGAGGCTAAAGTATTATCTAATGTTAGTATTTTAAATATAAGCAAAAGGATTGTGTATGATGTTCTTACCTGAATGTACAGAATGAAAGTGGGGGTCCTTTTATAGGCAAATGATCAAGAGGCAGAGGAATAAGATTCGTTTCTCTTAAATTACAAACACTCTGGTTTTTACTGTGTGTCTGTGAAAGCGAACAGATAATCCTTTTTATCTTAAAAAACATGACTTTGCAGTTTTGTTGCTTTCACATTTGTTCTTGGCTCAAAATCATATTGCTATCTTCTAAAACACACACACAATATTAGTCTGTCCAATAACTGATAGCAAATATAGCTGTAAGTGGCAGTCATCAAGGTCAAGTACAGCCAACTGGACACTTAGTTTTGAAAATGTATCCAAATGACATTAAAATTGGTGATTAAAGGTGTATTGATGGTTTAAATGTAAATCAAACTGATATCAGAAACTTGACATGATGCTGATTTAATGTAAATTAAGCACCAAATATTTGGCGACTGTTAATCACATGCAGTGTAGTATTAAGTTAGTATATTTATTCACCCCGCTGCCAATGGCACTGCTGTCCAAACTGAATTTAAAATGATGTCACAGTTTCAGGATAAATGCTTGAATACTATTTGATCACAGGCTAAGAAACAGATATGGTACAATGGACCAAAACAAGGACATACTATTGTATTCACTATATTACAATAGGCAAAATAATGTCTGTTCATTTTATTGAATAGCACATGACAACATGACAAATATTTTCTGAATTAATCAAAGACATATAAAACACAAATACTTTTGAAATCTAAATCCTCCAAAGGATTGTTAGGCTGCATTAATTAGGGCAACCAGAGCAGGGCACACTCCACAAAAGATATAATTTGAATGGCATCTACGCTTATGTTAGTCTGTTTTCAATTATCCCAAGGTCTCCGTTATCCTAGACCAGGCCGTATCCTGAGCAGATGCTGTGGCAGTCATGGAGGAGTGAAGAGCATGAGACTGATTTGTGAAAGACCCAGTGACAAACGAGTCTTCGCATTGATCCTGCAGGCCAGCCTGTGACCTACTCACACCTGCAGCGTCTCCACACTGGACATCCAGCGTTCTCCAGCCTCCGGAACCTGGACTGCAGCTCTGCACAAAAAGTTTGGTCATAGAATAAAAGTTTGGCGCGTCCATAGAGGCGACCTAGGCGGAGGGCAGCATCCCCGACACTACCTGCGCCCTCAGTTATATCCGTGTCTAAAGCGGCGGAAGAGAGGGCGGCGTCCCCGACACTACCCTCAGCACCTGCGCCTTCAGTAATATCCGCATCTATAAAGAGAATAAAGAGGGCAGTGTCCACGACACTACCTTTCCTCAATTATATCCACTTCTAGTGCGGTAGAAAAGAGAGGGTGGCGACTTTCACTTTAGGGTTGAGGGCAGCGTGACCATCCTTTGCCTAGAGCGGCAGTTCAGCTTTCTTCCTGGTCAGAGGAGAAATGGTCGTGCTCAACGGCTTGTTTCTCTCAAGGTTAATTGGTGAAGTTTTCTTCTTCACCACTGGCTTGCTTGGTTTGGGACTTGTGGAGCTGCGTATCGATGGATTTGCTCTTCAGTGTTTGGACTCTCACCAGTGAAAATTAAACCACACTGAACTGCATAGCACTGAACTTCAACTCTGAAAACTGGACTGACAGTTTCAATTTACTAGCACTTCTAAGATAAACTACTTTGACACGATCTTAAAAAAAGCAGTTTCAGCTACAAGTTTTAGCTAATGGTTTGGTAATCTAGTGAAAATCTTTGTATGTAATAGTGATTGTATCTTAAAATAAAGTGTATCATACAGATTCCACTATAACCAATTTCTGAAGTACACATCTGATAATAAACTGAAGACCTATTCAGTGATATTCAATTTGAGAGTCTCAACTAACCATATCATATCCACCTTATGCCTTTTTTCTTAATGTTTTGTTTATTTAAACTACAAATAGCATTTAGATTTAAACATACACGTTTGAGTTCAGCAGCTAAATCTGGAACTGTCAGTGAAATTCATTTTTGGTCTTTCTCAACTATCCTTGGTTGGATTATCTTGACTGAAGAACCATTTCCAGTTATAAACGCAGGGTACAGTGGTTCATTGAAGGTGGTCTTGACTTTATAAAGGAGGGTCATTGTGTCAGAGATGCTGTAAAAGGACAGAATTCCTGCTCTGTGGTCCAGATACACTCCTATTCTAGACGCAAGAGGGACACGGACCAGTCTGTTACCATGTATGAAACAGAAATTTGGTAGACAATAGCCCAGTCTCCAGGATATTTTGTTGAAGCCAAATCTACAGTCACCCATTCCTTTACGTTCAATGCCTTTGTAGCAAACAGCAACAGCCCATTCATTCCCACTGCCCACGACCTCCCAATAACATCGACCAGTCAATCCCTCTTTACACATCACATAATTACATGGATCAAATCGCTCTGGGTGATCAGGATACCGCTGGACTGTATGTGAATATGAAACCTTCCTGTTGTCTTCAGACAGTTTGAGTTCTTTATTTACAGTGTTTGGATCCAGTTCCGGCTGACAGAAATCTGAGGACAGACGCCCACAAAAATCATTACTAATAATAGTGTTTTTATCTAAACATTGCACTGTTTATAATAACTTTGTATTTCTAAAATGCTATTTGCTCAACTTACATTGCAGGAATTGATTTGGAGTCTGTACAACATGAACGTTTGACACTGAAATGAAAAACACAATAATTTAATAAGGTTAATATTTTGTTATAAAGTTTGTTTTTTTAATGTAAACAAAAACATGTGAAATGAGTGATTTTCTCAACGTCATGAAATGTAAATGCGGTTTACTGGATTGTCCAACCTCAGTCCTGGAGGGACGGGGTCCTGCACACTTTTGCTCCAACACACTTCCCTGGAAGTTTCCAATATACCTAGAAAGAGGTTGATTAGCAGGTTCAGGTGTGTGTTTAAGTGGGGTTGGAACTGAAATATGCAGGACACCAGCCTTCCAGGACCAAGTTTGGACTCCCCTGATTTAACATAACACCTTGTGGCTGTTATGTCATGGTATGTCATGGATTCAGGATTATTATGAGCTATACACTACCTGACAAAAGAAAAGTCTTGTTGTCTATCCAGGTTTCAGCAACAACAAATAATAATAAACTTGACTTCTAGTTGATCATTTGGTATCAGAAGTGGCTTATATGAAAGGCAAAGGCCTCTACATTACACTTATTTTACCTAAATAAAATATGATCATGCCTTGATTCTTAACGATTTAATTAAGACAGCAACAAAGGGGTCTGATTTTGCTTAGATGAGTCTTGTCACTTAAAAGAAATAATATACAGTATAGAATGTAAATTCATGCTGCAGTGGAAACAGAAATAATATTGTGTCTGACTCGCATGAGCTTGTAGGACTGCATCCATACATCTCTGCAATGACTCAAATCACTTTTTAATAAAGTCATCTGGAATGGCAAAAAAGCGTTCCTGCAGGACTCCCAGAGTTCATCAAGATTCTTTGGATTCATCTTCAATGCCGAATCCTCCATCATACCCCAGACATGCTCAATAATGTTCATATTTGTTGACTGGGCTGGCCAATCCTGGAGCACCTTGACCTTCTTTGCTTTCAGGAACTTAAAAGGCAAGTATAAGGTGCGCTATCCTGCTGAAGAATTTGCCCTCTCCTGTGGTTTGTAATGTAATGAGTTGCACAAATGTCTTGATACCTCAGGCTGTTGATGTTGCCATCCACTCTGCAGATCTCTCGAACACCCCCATACTGAATGTAACCACAAACCATGATTTTTCCTTCACCAAACTTGACTGATTTCTGTGAGAATCTTGGGTCCATGTGGCTTCAATAGGTCTTCTGCAGTATTTGTGATGATTGGGATGTAGCTCAACAGATAATTCATCAGAAAAATCGACCTCCTGCCACTTTTCCAAATGAACAACTGAAGTCAAGTATGAATTGTTACTCTCACAACTGGGATCGATGACAAGACTTTTGTCAGGTAGTGTAGAAGAAATAGTGTTAAAGATGACCATTTTCAGATACAGAATCATTCTAATACCCGATTTGGAATATCTGACTATAACTTACAGTTCAACATTTATCATATTTAGATACCATCCTACACACTGTATATTACACATTTTATATTCATTAGCATTTGCACCTTCTCTGCTTATTGCATCCGTTAGCTGTCGACAGGTGTCCTCTAAATCCTTTCTGAATGCTGAGAATGAAAGGTCTTTAAAAGACAGTTCAGTGTGTGGGGTGAAGCTGGGAACATCTTCAAATGTGGGTAAAACACACACAGACTCACAGCTCTGAAAAAACACAAAAGAATTAAGACTATATTTCATGCATGACATATGTTCTGTCCTGTTTGTACCTTTAGTATGTTTTCACATGAAAGTTTCTCACACGCATTTAATCATAAAGACACATCAGCTACTAATCACCTTCAGACAGTGGATCTGGTCTTCAGTAGTGAGCAGTTTGTGGATCTCTGCTTGTGTTTTTCTGAGTTGTGTCAGCTCTTGATGCAGATGTTGGTGAAGTTGCTCTGCTCGATCTGTCTCAGTCTTCTCCTGAGCTCTGATCTGCTCTTTAATCTCAGAGCGTTTCTTCTCTAGAGAGCGGATGAGCTCAGTGAACACCTTCTCCATCTTCTCTACCGCCTCCTCAGCTGAACTCTGGTGGAGAAACAAAGATGACAGAAGCTGAAATACTGTATTCATGTAACCAATTTCAGTTATATCTATTTATCAATTATCACAAATAATGTGATAGAGGAAACCCAGCAGAACACGAGGAAAACATGGAAACTCCACACAGAAATGCTAACTAGCCCACATGGGACTCAACACACAACGTATTTGGGACTCAACGTGCACAACGTATTTGAGGTGCGGGAGGGAGACAAGTAATTTCCGGGAGATTATCACTCATTTGCGGGCATCCGGGAGTCTCTGTGCAGTTTTGGTAGACTCCTGGAACTTTCGGGAGATTTGGGATATCTGCATGTAACATGAGAATCGCATGTGGGACCGATGTTTATTTCTATTTTTCTCTGATGCTCGAATTAAGTTATGTTTCTGTAATATACAAAAGGCAAGCTATCCTGTATTTTTCTACATAAAGGCTCGTGCACACTGAGACGTTTTTTGCTCGCGTTTTCCGTCGATGTTTAACGCCTCGTGACTAAATAAAGGGCGTCAATGTGATCGTGCACACCAACACGCAAAAGCGTCATTTTTAAAAAAACGCCTCATGCTCATTTTTTGGATTTGACGTGCCACGTCAAAACCTTCTCCACCAATCAGATTGGCCCTTTTGCTCACGTGCATGGAGCTGCTGAAGTTACAGTAAACAGCACTTGGAGGCGCTCAAGTGCAAAACTGTCAATGCGAGCGCACATTGAAGAAGATGCCCAGAGGCGATATGAACATGGAGCTGCTTATTGCACTGGTAAACAATAATCATTTCTTCATCGCTAGAGCTGGAGCTTCTACTTGAACCATCCATAACACCAAGCGTGTCAACTTTGTCTTCTTCTGTGTTACAAACGGGTGTCTGAAGCTTAAAGTTGTGTAGCGCCATCGAACATCAAGGAGTGATTTTGCATACTCTTCTGCTAGACGCCAGTGAAAATCGCTTGGGTTTGAATCTGGAAAAACGTCTTGAAAAACGCTGAGGATAAACGCAAACGAAAATCGTCCCGGTGTGTACGAGCCTTAACTCAATGCGTTACATGTCTTACACATAAATTTGGAATAAGCATGTGTAAGTAATATAAAACATTCACATATCTTTTGTAAGTTTGTTACTTGAGGTGTATAACGCAAGGGTGAAACGGTGGCGCAGTAGGTACTATTGTCGCCTTACAGCAAGAAGGTCGCTGGGTCGAGCCTCGGCTGGGTCAGTTGGCATTTCTGTGTGGAGTTTGCATGTTGTCCCAGTGGGTTTCCCACAGGTGCTCCGGTTTCCCCCACAAGTCCAAGGACATGCGGTACAAGTGAATTGGGTAAGCTAAAATTGTCCATAGTGTGTGTGTGTGTGTGTGTGAATGAAAGTGTATGGGTGTCTCCCAGTAATGGGTTGCAGCTGGAAGGGCATCCGCTGCATAAAACATATGCTGGATAAGTTGGCGGTTCATTCCGCTGTGCCGACCCCAGATTAATAAAGGGACTAAGCCAAAAAGAAAATGACTGAGTGAATGTATAAAGCAGGGAAAGAGTCCTCATAGAGAGAATGTTTACAACCTTGCTACAACATACCGTTAACACAAGACACTTTGCATGTCATAGATGAATTTTAACAAATAAAAACACTTACAGGTTGTGGCTTACAATCCATTGCCTCTGCTTGCTGGAGCTGCTCCTTTGAGAAGTTTTTAGCCAAATCCACCACTGAACTGGGAGAGATTCTGGAAGCTGTCCTTTGCCAAATGCTAGAGCTATATATTTATTATAATTCTCTGGAACATAATTCAAATTAAACTGTAAGCACTTTTCTCTTCGTGTCCTTTGGAAGCCCAAATACAAGAAACAGAATGAGGTCTGTAAAAATAGCAGCATTTGGACGGCATTTTTGCTCTTCTGCTATAACCTTACAGTGCTTCTGGCCACGCCTCTTTTATGTGGCCCACGCCACATAAAAAAAATCAATAAAGACTACTTTTTGTAGTCCCCAAACTTCGTTCGCTGTAGGCTTTTCTAAGCTACTTTTGTAAAAGCCAATAACTATGTTTCCACCCACCTATTTTTATGCGCATAAAAAAACAATTGATGGAAACGCCAAGACGCGCATAAATTTTAAAAATGCACATGCAAAACATATGTGCATAACTGACTAGGAAAAACGTTTTATTCGCATAAACTATGATGGAAACACTTTTACCGAACAAATTCCAGTATGCGCATTTAAAAAAGGGTCACACTTTATTTTTATGGTCCGTTTGTTAAATTAAGTAACATTACATCTACATGCTAACTAATTCTCATTAGATTATAAGTAGACTGTTACGCTGGGGTAAGGGTTAGTGTAAAGGCTGATTTATACTTCTGCGTCAAGTGCACATGTTTGCTATGGTGCAGCCTATGCATTGACGCATAGCCCTACGCCATGGCCGTTGGCGTCGCTGACGCGCACCTCTCAAAAAATTTAACTACATGTCGCAACGACGCGTAGCGCAAGCTCTGGGATTGGTCAGCTTGGTAGCACTGACGAGTCTGGGCGGGACCGAGAGCCGTGCGAGCCCGATGCAGTGATTGTTTACAAGTGTGGAGTCCCGTGAAGGAGTTCCGGAGGGAAAGTTTTGTTTTTTGTTTACCTCATGGGTAAAATTGTTGCAAGTCCGCTGGTTCCTGCCTCAAAATGAGTGAGTTTGAGCCACTTGTACATTCAGGAAGCGTTCAGAAAAAACAAAACACCAGCGAAGAAACTCGACACAGAGGAACATTAGCACCTCACTGCCAACTAGCATTTAGGAAGTGTTAATGCAAACCAACAGAAACAGCGCGCAGAAGTGCAAATGCATACCTACGCGCGTTGCATGCGCCAAGGGTTACGCCGATCACTTGACGCAGAAGCAAAACCAGGCTTAAGTTGACATGTACTTGCTAAGTTTCTTATAATAAGTTTAATGTCTGTTGAAGGAGCTGTATTAGCACATATTAAGCAGACAGTCTACCAATACTCAAATGAACCATTAAAATAAAGCATTACCAAAAAAAAAAAGTCATGTGATTTTGATAAGTAATGACAAAAATGAGTGGAATGAATAAACTAGCAGGCTGAGCACATTGTAAAACATCTAAAATGTTGTTTTGGTCGTTCTAAAATGCCTTAACCATTTCAGTATTAGTGTTATTATATTATTAACTACCTCCAGAATCAAGAGCATCTGTGCCCCGCGTCTCACGCCTTCAAATGCCACCACGGGCTTACTGCGTGTCAGGATGGTCTTCTGAGGCGCAAGTCATTTATTAAATGAAGAAAAGATTCACGCAGCTTCTCTTATCGCAGCAAATTCAGTTTTTACTGTTGATATTTGGCGCCAATTCTTCAGGAAGAAGTGCTTTATTCACACGTCTTTTATACGATATTCCAGTTGTGCGCATAAAATTTGATGAAAACATAGCTAATGTCTCCCTTCAACTTTAAGCGTATTACATTCAAATATGTTGTTTATGTTCACACAGCTGCATTACACATCAACTACAGTTTAAAATCTGATATCATAGTGGACCACCTTTAAGTTTATATTTTAGTACATCATTATTTATCTACTGTTATAAGTGTTGCCAGAAACAGGCTTTTGGTGCACACAAGAGGATTTTTAGTCTCTTGATTCCCTGCAATTGCTTCTTCATAGGATTCTGTAATAATGCGGTGTTGTATTTATTGTCTAATTCTCTTTTTTATTTTCTCTACATACTCTTTTAACAGTGCTGCATCTTCTGATAAATCTTACCTAGCCAGACCTTAGGACCCTGATCTACTTTACACAAAGATCTTTTTCCTTCTTTCTTTGAGGACAAAAATAAGTTTGAAAACCAGAGCATCTGTACTCTGTCTTATTTTTACAGAATGAAATATACTGCAATGAAAGATTTTTCTAATATCCTGCAGGCCTACATTGAAATATTTGAAAATATCTTGACACTCACTTTAAGAGACTTGACAGCTTCACTGAGTTCCTGTTGACCTTTCTCTCGCTCCTTGATCAGCTTTAGACATTTCACCTTCGTCTCCTTTAACTTTTTCTGAAAACGTTATCATACATAAAAAAATCAATAAAGAACAAAATGTACACCTTGACAATCATATTAAATATTAGTAATTAATTTATAAACTTTTTAGCTGACATTATTAACTCAGGAAAATGACAACAATTAGAGTTCACTACCTTCTTTTTGGTCCATTCTGAATCCACAGACACCACACTGTGGTTTTGATGACTGTCAATCATGCACAGGTAACAAATACACTGATGATCATCCTGACAGTAAATCTCCAGCGGTCTCCCATGACTGGAGCAGATGTTCTCCTGAATGTGTCTGGAGGCGTCCACTAGTTTGTGCTTCATAAACGCAGGAGACTCATAGTGAGGCTGCAGGTGAGTTTGGCAGAAGGAGGCCAAGCACTGCAGACAGGACTTTACAGCTCTGTTCTTCTCTGTAGTGCAAACATCACAGTCCACAGCAGCAGCAGCAGCAGCAGGCGTCTGTAGGGCCGTCTTCTGCAGCGTCTCCATCATCTCAGCTATCAGAGTGTTCTTCTTCAGTAGAGGTCTCTGACTGAAGCTCTCTCTGCATTGGGGACAGCGGTACGGCGGCCCCTGCTCCTTCAGGCTCCAGCAGTCAGTAATACAGCTCATACAGTAACTGTGTCCACAGGGAATCGTCACCGGCTCCTTCAGCAGATCCAAACACACTGAACAGCTGAACTGATCCACATACTCACTCGAGGACGACTCAGACATTTTTCCGCAGATAGAAACTGCTCTGCCAGAAGAAAATCATTAATGAAATATGAATCCACATGTAAATCATTTATAAAGAGCACATCTAAAAGTCTACCAAATGCTTAAGTTTTGTGTGTCAACGTAAAAGAATCGAAGCGCCACTTATTAAGATATAACGTGAAGACTGCAGGATTATTAAAAAAATAGTTACACTAATATTTAAATAATCTTTTTAAATGTTAGCAAAATGATATTGTAATGTTCTTACCTGTTGAAAAAAAGTCAAATATTTCCTCCGTACAGCTTTAATCAAACTAAAGAGTGTGAATCTCAAAGCAACAACTCGAGTGGCAGAGAAATAAGTTTCGTTTCGTTTCTCTCGAATAGCAAACACTTCCTGGTTTTCAGCGCGCGCGCGCGTGTGTGTGTGTGTGTGTGTGTGTGTGTGCACTGTGCAGTGAGAGCGTATAGGCAAAATTTGAGCAGACGATCATAATTCATAAAACCATGACTTTGCAGTTTTGTTGTTCTTCACTCTGTGCTTTGCTCAGAATTGCTACAAACTACATGCAGCTATATGTGAAACTCATAAATGGTTTCTACAAAAAAAAGTCTTTCAAAATTAATTCAATCATGATCACAGATATGCATTCATGGGTATATTTTACTTTCAAAAGTAATATATTATATTTATATCTTAAAACGAGTCGAAAGGCCCACCATTTTGTCTCGTTTTAAGATTTTAATACATTACTTTTAAAAAGTAAAACGCTAAAATAACACAGCCATTTACATTACTTTCAATAAAAAGTAAACAAAAAGTAAACACAGGAGAGGGCAAACTCTTCAGCAGGATAGCGCTCCTTCTCATACTTCAGCCTTCACATTAAAGTTCCTGAAAGCAAAGAAGACAAGGTGCTCCAGGATTAAACAGCCCAGTCACCAGATATGAACACTATTGAGCATGTCTGGGGTAAAATGAAGGAGGAGGCACTGAAGATGAATCCAAAGAGTCTTGATGAACTCTGGGAGTCCTGCAGGAATGCTTTCTTTGCCATTCCAGATGACTTTATTAATCAGTGATTTGAGTCATTGCAGAGATGTATGGATGCAGTCCTACAAGATCATGATGGAGTCAGACACAATATTTATTCTGTTCACTGCAGCATGACTTTATATTCTATACTGGACATTATTTCTGTTCAGTGACAAGACTTTTGTCTAAGCAAAGTCAGACCTTACTGTCCTAATTAAATAATTCAAAATCAAGGCATCATCATATTTTATTGTGGTAAAATAAGTGTAATGTAGAGGGCTTTGCCTTTCATATAAGCCAATTGTGATACCAAATGATCAACTGGAAGTCACGTTATTATTTGTAGTTCCTAAAACTTTGATAGGTGGCAAGACTTTTGTCAAGTAGTGTACATCTTTGAAATGAAGCAATAATTTTATTAACTTTCCACAACCAATACATAAACAATTTTACCCTGACAGCATGCGGTCTGATGACGAGATCCACCATAGATTCAGACATAGATTATTACAAGCTAAAGCAAATATGTCAAAATAGTACTTTCAAATTCCAAGACTACATAAGATGCAAAACCACTCTATTCATGAGCTGCATAATTATTTATTTATGTTACAATTGGAAGATTCTCTAGTGACTGCTGTAATTTCCTCGTTGGTGTTTAAGACATTAACATATTTTTGATCATCCAAATAACAGTTTGCATTTTGATTTAAATAAATATACAGTGCTCAGGATAAATGAGTCCGATCTCTGTTTTAAATTAATATATTCTCTAGCAGGGATGCCCAAACTAGGGCCTACAGCCCAAAGTTGGCCAATGGTAACTTTTGATTTGGCCCGCCATCCCATCTGAGAAGAGAGGGAGAATGTTAGGGCGAACGCCTTTAACAGGGATGGTCATAAACGTTTGTTTTTTTCATTGTTGAGAATAAACTGCCAACTATTCCAGCATATGTTTTATGCAGTGGATGCACTTCCAGCTGCAACCAAGTACTGGGAAACATCCATACACACCTATTCACACACATACGCTATGGCCAATTTGCTTTCTTCAATTCACCTATAGCACATGTGTTTGGACTGTGGGGGAAACCGGAGCAAACCCAGCCGAACACGAAAAGAACATGCAAACTCCACACAGAAATGCCAACTGACCCAGCTGGGATTTGAACCAGTGACCTTCTTGCTGTGAGGCAACAGTGCTAACCACTGAGCCAGCCCTACAGGAAGTGCAATTAAAACTATCAATTATGTTAATTCTTCAATCTGAGCTGTTCTTTTATCAAAGATTCTGACAGAAGAACCTTGTCCAATTATAAACGCAGGGTACAGTGGTTCAGTGAAGGTGGTCTGGACTTTATAAAGGAGAGTGTTCGTATCAGAAACACTGTAAAAGGACAGAATTCCTGCTCTGTGATCCAGATACACTCCAATTCTAGAGAAGCAACCAGCTTTAATACGCACTTGAACTTTATTACGTATGTAAGTGATATTCTGCTGTAAGCGGTTCAATCTCCAGGATACTTTATTGAAGCCTAGTTTACAGTCGTCGCTGTTTCCTTTCCGACTAATTCCTCTGTAACAAACCGCTACACCCCATATGTCCCCGCTGCACTCGACCTCCCAATAACAGCGACCAGTCAAACCCTCTCTACACAAAATATAATGAAACCAATCAAAGCGTTGTGGATGATCAGGATATGGCTGGACCTCATCTGAAAATGAAACTTTCCTCTTCTCCTCAGACAGTTTGAGTTCCCTGTGTGCTGTGCTGGAATCCATTTGCAGTTCACAGTAATCTGTGAAGGATGAATGCACAGAAACACAGATTTATAAAGTGTATTAGGATTATTTTCAAATATAGTGTGGAAAAAAAATACTTACATTGCAAAAAGTCGTGTTCAGACTTTGGTTGTGGAGTCTGTACAACATGAACATTTGACACTGAAACGTTCAGAAAAAAACAACTGCACTGTTAATATTTAGTTCTGTGAATGATACATTCAGTTATTTTCGATGTAGAAGAAGCACTGAAACCTTCTCTGCTTATTGCATCTGTTTGCTGTCGACTGGCGTCCTCTAAAGCCTCTCTGAATGCTGACAATGAAAGGTCTTTAAAAGACAGATGAGTGTGTGAAGTGAAGCTGGGAACATCTTCACATGTGGGTAAAACACACACAGACTCACAGCTCTGAAATGACACAAATACAAACACTGTTTGCTATGGGGAATCAGTGAGTTAAGTATACAAATGTGTGATGAAATGCCTTGCATCACCTTCAGACAGTGGATCTGGTCTTCAGTAGTGAGCAGTTTGTGGATCTCTGCTTGTGTTTTTCTGAGTTGTGTCAGCTCTTGATGCAGATGTTGGTGAAGTTGCTCTGCTCGATCTGTCTCCGTCTTCTCCTGAGCTCTGATCTGCTCTTTAATCTCAGAGCGTTTCTTCTCCAGAGAGCAGATGAGCTCAGTGAACACCTTCTCCATCTTCTCCACCGCCTCCTCAGCTGAACTCTGAAGATGGAGACACAAACATGTGATCACGCAGATCATGGCTGTCACACTGATAAACAATGATGCAGTAGATGCAATTTCTTTTCTTAATTCTGGTGCTGAATCTTACTGCACAGTCTACCTGTATTGAAAAATCAAAAAGTGCACACTTTTTGTTTTAAACTAATTTATTTTTAATAAAAGAACACACAAAGATTCATACTTTTAGATTTTTTGTAGCTTCACTGAGGTCCTGCTGTCCTTTCTCTCGCTCCTTGATCAATTTTAGACACTTTAACTTCATCTCCTTCAACTCTTCCTAAAGATGTTAACAAAAAAAAAGAATGTAAAAATAGTAAAAACAAACATTACGCCTTCTCAGTCTGGTGAACAGTGAAAATAACCACTTATAAACATGTAATGTAGTTGTTAGCTCCTACATTACTGAATATTCTTGCTAATAAAAGCATTACCTTTTTACTAGTCCATTCTGTATCCACAGACACCACACTGTGTCCTTTATGATTATCAGTGCACAAGCAGCAAATGCACTGATGATCATCCTGACAGTAAATCTCCAGCGGTCTCCCATGACTGGGGCAGATGTTCTCCTGAATGTGTCTGGAGGCGTCCACTAGTTTGTGCTTCATAAACGCAGGAGACTCATAGTGAAGCTGCAGGTGAGTTTGGCAGAAGGAGGCCAAGCACTGCAGACAGGACTTTACAGCTCTGTTCTTCTCTGTAGTGCAAACATCACAGTCCACAGCAGCAGCAGCAGCAGCAGCAGGCGTCTGTAGGGCCGTCTTCTGCAGCGTCTCCATCATCTCAGCTATCAGAGTGTTCTTCTTCAGTAGAGGTCTCTGACTGAAGCTCTCTCTGCATTGGGGACAGCGGTACGGCGGCCCCTGCTCCTTCAGGCTCCAGCAGTCAGTAATACAGCTCATACAGTAACTGTGTCCACAGGGAATCGTCACCGGCTCCTTCAGCGGATCCAAACACACTGGACAGCTGAACTGATCTACATACTCACTCGAGGACGACTCAGACATCTTTGCAGACACTTCAAAACAATCTGCCACATGTAAACACATGCAAACGCTTAATGAATAACCACATGTAAAATGTACTAAATTCTAACATCCAACATAAAAAATAATTAATGCATCAAGTAATAACATGACAGTAAGAGATTACAACACATAATTATCAAACAGTAACATTTAAATCGCTTTAAATGTCAGCAAAATGAGTTTATAAGATGTTCTTACCTGGTTTTACAGATCAAGTCAAATATTTCCTACATACAGCTTCGACCAAACTAGAAGAGTGTGGATCTTCAAGCAGAGACTCTAATGGCAGAGGAATAGGTTTCATTTCTCTGGAATTCTAATCCAAACACTCCCTGGTTTTTAGTTTGCATATATGTGTGTGTGTGTGTGTGTGTGTGTGGAAAGCAAAGGTTAAGTCAGCAGACAATAATCATATAATTTACAAAACCATGACTATGTACTTTTAATGTTCGTTGCTCCTATTTTTAGGTTTAGAATCATATTGCTTTTTTTCATGCCAACACCAATCATCATACTGTCTAATAACATATAGAAAATGTTTCTACACTAAACAAAATATGGTATGTTGCTCTAACCTAGCCCTAGATCAAATATGGACAATACTGGGTTAATTTGGTTGGGTAGATATGATTGGGTTAATTTTTTTCAATTAAGTTTAAATGACACTTTTTAACCCTATGGTTAGGTTTGTTTTTTGGGTTAGATCAGGGGTTTCAAAGTCAGTATCTGGAGGGCCGCAGACCCGCACAGTTTAGTTCCAACCCTGCTCTTACACACTTAAGTTGCGGTCACATTGGACTTTTCTCCCCATAGACTTCCATTCATTTGCACGCGAATGCATCAGACAGGAAACGCAAGCTTGTGCGTCAAGTTTTGCAGATCGCTGCGTTGTAAAGTGTAAATTTGGTGAGCTCTGACCTGCGAAATCGCATCACTTGACTGCGTGAGACCAACCGAGGATCAAAACATGACCTCTCTGGACAAAATTTTAAAACATGGACCAATCGCTTGCTTTTTTTTAATGTCTAATTATCTTGTTTAATCCACCCCTTTTTGCAGCACCGTAGACAGAATTTCACATGCACAAACTCTAGTGGGACCGCAGCATTGTTTAATCCTTGGTTTGGTGTGAGGCTGTGTCTGTAGTTTTATTTCATCAGTTTCTAAAGCTGCGCTCACACTAGAGTTTAAGCTTGCGAAGTTCTGTCATATGGCGCTGCGAAAAGGGGCGAGATTAAACAAGATGATTAGACATAAAAAACGATGCGAGCGAGCGATCGGTCCATTTTTAAAATTTCAGTTCAGAGAGGTCATGTTTATGATCCTTGATTGGATTAAGTCAAGTGATGTGATTTCGCAGGTCAGAGTTCAACAAGCTTGAACTTTCCAACGCAACGAACTGCAAACTTGATGCACGGCCTTGCATTTCCGGGCTGTCGCATTTGTGTGCGTATGAATGGAAGTTTATATGGAGAAAAGTGCAGTGTGACCGGGGCTTTACCTGTAGGTTTCAATCAAGCCTGAAGGACTCAATTTGTTTGATCAGGTGTGTTTAATTAGGGTTAAAGCTAAACTGTTCAGAGCTGTGGCCCTCCAGGAACTCAGTTTGACACCTGTGGGTTTGATCAACCCAGCTTTTTTAAATGTATGTAACTTGCACACAGCCATGTGAGTAAAATTATTAAAGTGATGAATTCTACTACTGCTAGATTTAAACATATCAGATTTTTTTTCTTGCTTTTAAAAGGGTATTTTTAAATAATTACTTTTTGATCTCACACACTTGTAAAGCTATCTGTAGGGGATTTCTCATAGACGTAATGATTTTAATACTATAGAAACTCTATATTCTATCCCCACAACCCCTAAACCTAACACTCAAAGAAAACTGCATGTTTACAGTAGGTAATCCTCTGTGATTTATGAGCCGTTTTCCTCATGGGAAACAAACAAATGTCACCACAGGCTTTTTATTGTCAATGTAGTCATATACAAAGAACATTATATACATGTGCGATGAGATTAAGTGCCTCTCACTACTCAATGCAAACATGTAAATATATTCTCAAATATATCTAAATAAGGGGTGTTATGGTGGTGTAATGGGTAGCACGATTGCCTCACAGCAAGAAGGTCGCTGGTTCGAGTCTCGGCTGGGTCAGTTGGCATTTCTGTGTTGAGTTTGCATGTTTTCCCTGTGTTCGTGTGGGTTTCCCTTTGGGTACTCCGGTTTCTCCACAAGTTCAAAGAAAAGTGGTTGGTGTAACTTTAAATTCTGTTTTATAATCATTTTTGAAATAGCAATTTAATGAATATGGTTATTTAATTGGCTTTTTAATCTGATAATTAATTTAATTTTGACAATTAGTCAGATGATGACTCCTGGTCTTAAAGACATTTTCTCTGCTCGATGATCCTGATAGAACCTTCCAGAAGCCCAAACGCAGGGTACAGTGGTTCAGTGAAGCTGGTCTGGACTCTGTGAAGGAGGGTCATTGTGTCAGAGATGCTGTAAAAGGACAAAATTCCTGCTCTGTGGTCCAGAAACACTCCTATTCTAGAGGAATCAAAAACAGGGACTGAGACTACTTCACTGTCATGTTTAAAAAATACATTCTCTTTAAAACGGCTCAATCTCCAGGACTGCTTGTTGTAGCCAAGTCTAGAGTCATCAGTGTTTCCTTTACGACTGATTCCTTTGTAAGAAACTGCAACAGCCCAATTTTTGCCACTACACTCAACCTCCCAATAACAGCGACCAGTCAATCCCTCCTTACACAAGACATTACAGTATACAGCAAACCGCTCTGGATGATCAGGATATTGCTGGTCTGTATCTGAATATGATATTCTCCTGTTTTCTTCTGACAGGATGAGTTTTTTGTGTGCAGTGTTTGGATCCAGATGAGGCTGATAGAAATCTGAAGAATGAACAAAAACAAATACTGAATAAATTGACTACAGAATGGTCAAATTGTAACAGATAATATCCATTGTAATTAGCAATTAATGCATTTTGCCTTAAAAAAAAAAAAAACTGTTTAACTTACAACACAAAAATTGGTTGTACGTCATTGGTTCTGGAGGCTTTACAACATGAACATTTGACACTAAAAAAAAAAAAACAAGATTATTAGTTGGTTTATCATACGAATTATAAATTATATTAAATTTCAAGGCATTCAGACCTTCTTGAGAAAATGTGTCTGTTTGCTGTCGACAGGCATCCTCTAAAGCTTCTCTGAATGCTGAGATTGAAAGGTCTTTAAAAAACTGATGAGTGTGTGAAGTGAAGCTGGGAACATCTTTAAATGTGGGTAAAACACACACAGACTCGCAGCTCTGAAATGACACAAATACAGCACTGTTTGCTTTGGGAAAAGACTGAATCAGTGAGTTTAGTACACAAATGTGTGATGAAATGCCTTGTATCACCTTCAGACAGTGGATCTGGTCTTCAGTAGTGAGCAGTTTGTGGATCTCTGCTTGTGTTTTTCTGAGTTGTGTCAGCTCTTGATGCAGATGTTGGTGAAGTTGCTCTGCTCGATCTGTCTCAGTCTTCTCCTGAGCTCTGATCTGCTCTTTAATCTCAGAGCGTTTCTTCTCCAGAGAGCAGATGAGCTCAGTGAACACCTTCTCCATCTTCTCCACCGCCTCCTCAGCTGAACTCTGGAGATGGAGACACAAACATGTGATCACGCAGATCGTGGCTGTCACACTGATAAACAATGATGCAGTAGATGCAATTTCTTTTCTTAATTCTGGTGCTGAATCTTACTGCACACAGTCTGCCTGTATTGAACAATAAAAAAGTGCACACTTCTTGTTTTAAACTAATTTATTTTAATAAAAGAACACACAAAGATTCATACTTTTAGATTTTTTGTAGCTTCACTGAGGTCCTTCTGTCCTTTCTCTCGCTCCTTGAACAATTTTAGACACTTTAACTTCATCTCCTCTAACTCTTCCTAAAGATGATAACAAAAAAAAGAATGTAAAAATAGTAAAAACAAACATTACGCCTTCTCAGTCTGGTGAACAGTGAAAATAACCACTTATAAACATGTAATGTAGTTGTTAGCTCCTACATTACTGAATATTCTTGCTAATAAAAGCATTACCTTTTTACTAGTCCATTCTGAATCCACAGACACCACACTGTGTCCTTTATGATTATCAGTGCACATGCAGCAAATACACTGATGATCATCCTGACAGTAAATCTCCAGCGGTTTCCCATGACTGGGGCAGATGTTCTCCTGAATGTGTCTGGAGGCGTCCACTAGTTTGTGCTTCATAAACGCAGGAGACTCATAGTGAAGCTGCAGGTGAGTTTGGCAGAAGGAGGCCAAGCACTGCAGACAGGACTTTACAGCTCTGTTCTTCTCTGTAGAGCAAACATCACAGTCCACAGCAGCATCAGCAGCAGCAGGCGTCTGTAGGGCCGTCTTCTGCAGCGTCTCCATCATCTCAGCTATCAGTGTTCTTCTTCAGTAGAGGTCTCTGACTGAAGCTCTCTCTGCATTGGGGACAGCGGTACGGCGGCCCCTGCTCCTTCAGGCTCCAGCCGTCAGTAATACAGCTCATACAGTAACTGTGTCCACAGGGAATCGTCACCGGCTCCTTCAGCAGATCCAAACACACTGGACAGCTGAACTGATCCACACACTCACTTGAGGACGACTCAGACATCTTTGCAGATACTTCAAAACAATCTGCCACATATAAACACATTCACATACTTAATGAATAACCACATGTAAAATTCTAACATCAAACATAAAAAATAATCATCAATGCATCAAGTAATAACATGACGCCAAGAGATTATAACACATAAATAACAAACAGTAACATTTAAATCGCTTTAAATGTCAGCAAAATTAGTTGATAAGATGTTCTTACCTGGTTATATAGAATAAGTTAAATCTTTCCTCCCTACAGCTTTGAACAAACTAGAAGAGTGTGTATCGAGTGGCAGAGGAATAAGTTTCATTTCTCTGGAATTCCAATCCAAACACTTCCTGGTTTTTAGTGTGCATATGTGTGTGTGTAGAAAGCAAAGTCAGCAGACAACAATCATATAATTTATGAAACCATGATATGCACTTTAGATCTATCTATCTATCTATCTATCTATCTATTTATCTATTTATCTATCTATCTATCTATCTATCTATCTGTGTATGTATGTATGTATGTATATATATATATATATATATATATATATATGTGTGTGTGTGTGTGTGTATAAATATATATATATATATATATATATATATATATATATATATATATATATATATATATATATATATATATACATACAGTTCTAACCAGAATGCATTCTCGACTGTAAAGTACATGTACACTTCCTAAATTGATACTATTAGGCTACATTCATTCATTCATTATCTTTTCGAATTAGTCCATTTATTTATCAGGGGTCGCCACAGCGGAATGAACCGCCAACTTACCCAGCAAATGTTTTACGTAGCAGATGCCCATCCAACTGCAACCCATTACTGGGAAACATACACTCATACACTGCGGACAATTTAGCTTACCTAATTCACCTATGCACATGTCTTTGGACTTGTAGGGGAAACTGAAGCACCCAGAAAAACCCCACGCAAACACTGGGAGAACATGTAAACTCCACACAGAAATGCCAACTGGCACGAACCAGCGACCTTCATGCAGTGACGAGGCAACGCTACCCTCTGCACCACCCATTAGGCTACCCTGCTGAAAAATCCAGCTTACACCAGCCTAGGATGGTTTGCTGGTTTTAGCTGGTTGACCAGGCTGGTTTTAGGGTTTTTTTGACCACTTCCAGGCCGGCTTCCAGCTCTTTTCAGCCTGGTTTTAGCTGGACAGGCTGGGAGATGACCAGCTAAAACCAGCTTGACCAGCCTAGCCACCAGTTGTCCAGCTTAAACCAGGATAGTCAAGCTGGTTTTAGATGGTTATAGCTGGTCACTTTCCAGCCTGACCAAGTAAGACCAGGCTGGAAATGTCTGGAAACCAGCCTGGAAGTGGCCAAAACCCCTATAAAACCAGGCTGGTAGACCAGCTAAAACCAGCCAACCATCCTAGGCTGGTTTAAGCTGGATTTTTCAGCAGGGTAGATGCACAATATAATAAATATCCAATTAAGGCCACAGACAGACTTGTGGCCTATTTGACTTCTCAATCCTCAATAAAATTAATGTAATCCCCAATAAAAGAAATTATGTAAACCGATATTAGACATACTCATTACATCATTCTGTTAAGGAAACCACCCTTGCAAATGTTTATGGCAACACATAAAGCAGAGGTTCATACAGCGTTGCTCTTTATTTACCTTGCACAAAAAACAGAATATAAGACCAAAAAGATTGATTAAATTACATTTTATACATTAAAGGTGTTTAAATTAATACAATGATGTCACATATCTAATAATGATTCATAGAAGTATCTTTCATTTGCAAGTAGTTTTAAAGACATCCTGTCCCTTTTATACTGGTCTGTCTCTTCTACTCAGGGGCGTAGAAACCGGGGGTGATCGAGGTGGGGGTCAGGGGGATCCGTCCCCCCTTACTTTAAGAGACAGACCATTTAGAAATAGGTGATTATCACCTAGGTGATTTCATACAGCTGTCGCCCCCTCTTTTAAATTGTCCACCATCTCCCTGCCTCTACTCCTCTGCTTAATAATTCTGACAGAACCTTCTCCAATCCCAAACGCAGGGTACAGTGGTTCAGTGAAAGTGGTCTGGACTCTGTGGATGAGAGTCATTATTTTAGAAATGCTGTAAAAGGACAGAATTCCTGCTTTGTGATCCAGATACACTCCTATTCTAGAGAATTTGAAAGGAGAGATGTTGACTTGTTTTTGATTATGTCTGACGTAGAAACTCTGCTGACAGTGGGTCAGTCTCCAGGACTTGTTATTAAACCCCAGTCTGCAGTCATCTCCATTTCCTTTACGACTGATTCCTTTGTAAGAAACAGCTACAGACCAGTCGTCTCCAATGCACTCAACCTCCCAATAACAGCGACCGCGTAAACCTTCTCTACACATGACATGACAGTAATCATCAAATCTCTCTGGATGATCGGGATATTTCTGAACTTCATGTGCATGTGATGCTCTTCTGTTTCCTTCTGAGAGGATTAGTTGTTTGTGGGCAGTGTTTGGATCCAGCTGCAGCTGACAGAAATCTGATAAAGAGGGAGGCACAATTCAATTTGAATATCTACTGATAAGAATAACTATACATTGCTTTTTTCAACAGATAAATTGGTAATAAATGTTATTATCCGCGTCATTCTGCAACATATTAAAATAAAACAACTTACACTGTGAAAATTCATGCTGAATTTTTGGTTCTGGAGACTTAGCAATGTGGACATTCATTACTAAATATATGAAGTGATCAAACAGTTAATGTTTTACATTTTCAATATCATGAATAAAAATGTAAAATGAATTTACATTTTAAAAACATGCATTTTTATATTTATTAAATCATTCAGACCTTCTCTGTTTATTGCATCTGTTTGCTGTTGACAGGCGTCCTCTAAAGCCTCTCTGAATGTTGAGATTGAAAGGTCTTTAAAAGACAGATAAGTGTGTGAAGTGAAGCTGGGAACATCTTCACATGTGGGTAAAACACACAGACTCACAGCTCTGAAATGACACAAATACAGCACTGTTTGCTTTGGGAAAAGACTGAATCAGTGAGTTTAGTACACAAATGTGTGATGAAATGCCTTGTATCACCTTCAGACAGTGGATCTGGTCTTCAGTAGTGAGCAGTTTGTGGATCTCTGCTTGTGTTTTTCTGAGTTGTGTCAGCTCTTGATGCAGATGTTGGTGAAGTTGCTCTGCTCGATCTGTCTCCGTCTTCTCCTGAGCTCTGATCTTCTCTTTAATCTCAGAGCGTTTCTTCTCCAGAGAGCAGATGAGCTCAGTGAACACCTTCTCCATCCTCTCCACCGCCTCCTCGGCTGAACTCTGGAGATATAGACACAAACATGTGATCATCATGTGGATTATTGATGTGATAGTAATACTGAAAAAGAATGCAGTTTATGTTAATGCTGTTTTTTGGCAGATTGCTCAAAATAAGCAAACACTAGTCACTACAGATATAGACATTTTTTTCTCAATGACAACTTGTATCGAAAATTACATAAATATATACAGTGCATCCGGAAAGTATTCATAGCAATTAACTTAGCTGCATTCATCTTTCCCTCTATCCTGACTAGTCTTCCGGTTCCTGCTGCTGAAAAACATCCCCACAGCATGATGCTGCCACCACCATGCTTCACTGTAGGGACAGTTTTAGCCTGGTGATGAGTGGTGCCTGGCTTTCTCCAAACGTAACACCTGGCATTCACTCCAAAAAGTTTAATTTTAGTCTCATCAGATGAGAGAATTTAGTTTCTTAATAGTCTTGAGAGTCCTACAGATGCCTTTTGGCAAATTTAAGTGGCTTCCGTCTGGCCACTCTACCATACAGGCCTGATTGGTGGTTTGCTGCACAGATGGTTGTCTTTATGTAAGGTTCTCCTCTCTCAACAGAAGAACACTGGAGCTCAGACAGAGTGACATCAGGTTATTGATCAGAAATTCTTCTGTAACCTTCCCCAGCCTTGTGCCTCGACACAATCCTGTCTCGGAGGTCTACAGACAATTTCTTTGTCTTCATGCTTGGTTTGTGCTTTGACATGCACTGTCAACCCTGGGACCTTATATTGACAGGTGTATGCCTTTTTAAATCATGTCCAATCAACTGAATTTACCACAGGTAAACTCCAATTAAGCTGCTGAAACGTCTCAAGAATGATTAGTAGAAACAGAATGTGCCCGAGCTCAATTTAGAGCTTCACGGCAAAGGCTGTTAATACTGATGTACATGGGACTTTTCAGCTTTTTTATTTTTGATAAATTTGAAACAATTTCAAAAAATCTTTTTCACATTGTCATTATGGGGTGTTGTGTGTAGAATTTTGTGGAAATAAATTAATTTAATCTATTTTGGAATAAGGCTTAACAAAGAATTTGTGGAAAAAGTTATGAATACATACTGGATGCAGTGTAGTTATGCTCCAAAAACATTTTAATTACAGTATACCTAAAGTTACATACTTTTAGATACTTCGTAGCTGTCCTGAGTTGCCGCTGTCCTTTCTCTCGCTCCTTGATCAGCTTTACACACGTCAGCTTCATCTCCTCTAACACTCTCTGAAAATGTTTTACAAAAAGATAAAAAAATTTTTTTTTAAAAATCAACAAAAAATATATAACAGTTTGTAACACCTGGGTGTTAACTAATAAACATGCAATTTGGTTGTATACTTTAAATACTTAATGCTTTGTTGATAAAAGCATTACCTTTTTACTAGTCCATTCTGAATCCACAGACACCACACTGTGGGTTTTATGACTGTCAACCATGCACAGGTAACAAATGCACTGATGATCATCCTGACAGTAAATCTCCAGCGGTTTCCCATGACTGGGGCAGATGTTCTCCTGAATGTGTCTGGAGGCGTCCACTAGTTTGTGCTTCATAAACGCTGGAGACTCATAGTGAAGCTGCAGGTGAGTTTGGCAGAAGGAGGCCAAGCACTGCAGACAGGACTTTACAGCTCTGTTCTTCTCTGTAGTGCAAACATCACAGTCCACAGCAGCAGCAGCAGCAGCAGGCGTCTGTAGGGCCGTCTTCTGCAGCGTCTCCATCATCTCAGCTATCAGAGTGTTCTTCTTCAGTAGAGGTCTCTGACTGAAGCTCTCTCTGCATTGAGGACAGCGGTACGGCGGCCCCTGCTCCTTCAGGCTCCAGCAGTCAGTAATACAGCTCATACAGTAACTGTGTCCACAGGGAATCGTCACCGGCTCCTTCAGCAGATCCAAACACACTGGACAGCTGAACTGATCCACATACTGACTCGAGGACGACTCAGACATCTTTTGGCCATGTTTTCATGTTTTTGTTCATTGAAAAAAAAAGTACTTCGGTAAGAAAAGTGAAATTTTTATGACAAAAACAGTACATATTATAGCAGTCAACCTAAAAAGATGTTCACTTTAGCTTATTTATAATGTAAAGTAGATGGCGGTTATATATTAATCCAGCACAACTTGTATTTAGCAACTAAAGAGAAGTGTTTTAGTCATGATCATGACTGAAATGTTTACATTTTCAAGGAATTGCTGATATGTACAGGGAGAAAAAAAAACATTAGGCAACTAAACATCTTGTACGTAGACTACTTGCTAGCAATTGTTTCATTATTTAAAATGTTTATTAAAATTAACTATGATTTTACTACCGCAAATATGGAATACAACTTTATTTAAAACCAGGTTTTACTACAAAGGCAATATTTGGAGTAGGCCTGCAGTAAACACAGAATAAAGCTACCACAGTTTTCACAGATAACCATAAAATAACGTATTTTTAACAAAACATTTGTAGTAGAACTACCGTTACTACAAAATTATGAACACAGGGCTTCATAGCAAAATAAAACCATAACATTAGTCGGCAGGAAAGAGTTTATGTTTTCCAAAACAGAAACAAAGTGACCCGAAAACAGACCACATCACCACGTTATTCAGGTCGGCTCGACTTATTACCGATAACACTGTATATAGATATTATACAAAACAAAGTGGTTATAAATAACGTTACGAGATTAAAAACGCTATCTCAAGAGATCTTTCTTCAAAGCAGACAGGTTCGGATGAGCTCTTACCTCGACAGCAGAAATGAAATGTTATTGCTTTTACAGGTTTGCCAAATTGACCAGCAGGGCAGATCTAAAAGCTGACAGTAGTGACGAAATAAGTTTCATTTCTTCTGAACTCAAAACGTCCTCGTTTTCAGCGTTGTTATGCCCTCTACTGGTACAATGAATAAAAATCAATCATATTATTTTATTAGCCACATTGATCAGATATAATTCAAGCTGTAGCACATAATCTTCTATAGCCTTTTTACCTCATTGTGGTTTTGGCATGAAAAAAGCTATTGAAGAAGATGTACTACAGCTTTGTAATATCTGATCAATGTGGCTAATATATGCGATTGGTTTTGATTCATTGCAAAATCATTATACACATCAAAAATATGTAGACTATTCAACTGAATTAGCCTATAAACAAAATGACAGAACCACAGTTAAAGAAATCCATCTGAATGGCACATTTTCTAAATTACACATACTGTAGGCACATTTTACTCAAGAAATGTTTGGACAGTAACAGACTCTAACTTTAAAATGCCTGAACTTAAGCCTACAGGTTATTAATAATTAAGATATTTGAAATGTAGCCTACATTCAATTTCCAGCATAATTCAATTATGGTTCAAAGAATAAGCATTTCTAATATAAAACATTTAAAACATCATGCCATTGAAGGTTGGCTGAAGTAAAGATAGCAAATCTTGCATTACATTTCACATATAAAGATAAAAACAACCACTGTGAAAGGTAAAAAAAAATGCATTTTGTTACCCTATTAAAACCCTAAATATCCAACATGATAATCTACATCTACAAAAATGAGGTCATTTAACCTCAGCATTTATGATTAATGAGAGAATCACCATTTAATACATTTGTTAACATGCAATTGAGTGAATATTTGTACTGTATTGTACTGTACTGTACTGAACATACATAAACTACATGTTGATCTTTGGCATTTGTGAATAGTTCAGGTAATTCATTACATAAACTGTGTTTTTTTTATTTGGTATTTTTTTAACTGTCCTTTATTCTATGATTTTGACTGACGACCCAGACCCAGAATAAAACGCAGGGTACAGTGGTTCAGTGAAGGTGGTCTGGACTCTGTGAAGGAGGGTCATTGTGTCAGAGACACTGTAAAAAGACAGCATTCCTGCTTTGTGATCCAGATACACTCCAATTCTAGAAGCAGGAGGAAGACGGACATGTGCTTTACCATGTATGAAACTGAAATTCTGCAGATAATAGCCCAGTCTCCAGGAAATCTTGTTGAAGCCCAGTTTACAGTCATCACTGACTCCTTTACGACTGATTCCTCTATAACAAACTGCTACTGCCCAGTATTTGCCACTACACTCAACCTCCCAGTAACAGCGGCCAGTCAAACCCTCTCTACACAAGACATGGCAGTATCCATCAAACCGCTCTGGGTGATCAGGATATTTCTGGTCTTTATCCGAACATGATACTTTCTTGTTGTCTTCTGTCACTTTGAGGTTTTTGTGCGCAGTGTTTCGATCCAGATGAATCTGACAAAAGTCTGAGGAGAAACAGACAAAATCACAGTGTAACAAACCACTGGTGGCTATTTTTTACATAATGTCTATCTGCCTTCAACTTACACTGCAAAAAATCATTTTGAGTCTTTAGTTCTGGAGGCTTTACAACATGAATGTTTGACACTGAAGAGACAAAACAGTATCATTAATTTCCTGCTGAGTGTAAACAAAAATTCACATTTCAAAACATGCAAACCTTCTCTGCTTATTGCATCTGTTTGCTGTTGACAGGCGTCCTCTAATATCTCTCTGAATGTTGAGATTGAAAGGTCTTTAAAAGACAGATGAGTGTGTGAAGTGAAGCTGGGAACGTCTTCAAATGTGGGTAAAACACACACAGACTCACAGCTCTGAAATGACACAAACATTTTTGAGTTGAATAAGAGAGAACAAGTATGTACCTTTGCTTTCATATGGAACATTCTCATTAAAATGACTACTACTAATGACCTTCAGACAGTGGATCTGGTCTTCAGTAGTGAGCAGTTTATCGATCTCTGCTTGTGTTTTTCTGAGTTGTGTCAGCTCTTGATGCAGATGTTGGTGAAGTTGCTCTGCTCGATCTGTCTCCGTCTTCTCCTGAGCTCTGATCTGCTCTTTAATCTCAGAGCGTTTCTTCTCCAGAGAGCAGATGAGCTCAGTGAACACTTTCTCCATCTTCTCCACCGCCTCATCTGCTGAACTCTGAAGGTGGAGACACAAACATGTGATGATCATGCAGATTGTTTGACATAATAAATGTTATTTTGCCGACCCCAGTCAAATTCAGGTTTTAAGAAATCGCCAACAAATGCCTGAAATCACAGGCACATCGCTGCTCGTGCACGTGAGTGACAATCACACAGTATGAACTAAAGACGTGATCTGAGAGAATCACCGATGAGTCGCCGATGCCTGTGAGATATTTGGCATGCTAAATATCTGGAGCTGTCGGCGATTCAAATCATGCCGTGTGAATTGAGTTTTGACTGAAAATAACATCAGCGATCGCCTACAGCCAATGAGAGAGCGGCATTCACTTGTGTGTGTGTGTGTGTATACCTGCTGCAGGCCAGCGGGAGGCTGGGGAGAAGTTAAAAGCGCTCCTTTTCAGTTTATTTGGACCCACGAAATGGAGGAAAAACTAGTGGAGGTTTGACAGGACTCAGGAGCAACCATGTCTAATTGACGTTTCATACAGAAAGAAATTAGTTTATTATCAACGTTGAGGAGAAATGGCTAATTCTTGCTTCTTTCTCATTATGTAGTTAATAACAAAAGATATACTACGTGTTTTTGGCAGTGAGACGTAGTTTGGACGAAGTTGTCGGCGATTCTTCCTATAGTGAAGTCATGCAATGGGAATGTCCCTGTCGCCGATACATCTTGCAGTGTAAACAAAGCAGCGACGAAACGCAAGCCCAGATAGTCATGCAGTGTGAAAACATCTGTGAAACGACTACTTTGAAAATCATGCAGTGTGAACTCGGCATTAGAGTTAAGGTACGCATTCACCTTGAGAACCTCATCTCTGTTCACAAACACAATGACTTTAGTTTTCTCTTTGTTTAACTGAAGAAAGTTTTGGCACATTCAACTGTTCATTTCATCAATGCACTGTCAGAGGGCTGTAGTCATTTGGCAATAAGGCTGACTAGATCTGAGTGTCATCAACAAAACTGTGGTAAGAGATGTGGTTATTTCTCATTATTTGGCTCAGTGGGAGCATATAATGGATGAACAGGAGAGATGCCAGAATTGAACCTTGTAGGACTTCACATGTCATGGGTGTCCACCTTGACCTATGGTCACCTATAGACAAAATAGTGGCTTGTAAACATTCAGGATGCGCGCGCATCAAGGTGGAGTGCTAGCATTTAGCATTTACCTTCCTGCAGAATTCAGTCCCAACCCTGATCAAACACACCTGAACCAATTAATAGTACCTAAAGCAGCACTTGATAATTACAAACAGGTGTGTTTGGTCAGCGTTGCAACTGAAATGAGCAGGAAGGTAGCTCTCCAGGAACAGGGTTGGTGACCCTTGGTCTAACAGATCGATTTGCTATAGCACCCTCCCAATGGATATTGGATAAGACGAAATGACCAAGCATCCAGCCTGAAATATACAACTATCTCGTTAAAACTCTAAGTGATTTAACAAGAGAAAAGTTAAAGGCCTACAAGTCTTTGGATGCCTACAATGTTGTTCAGTGTGGTCATGTGCAAGAAATAAAGTTCCATGATTACCAGATTCAAAACTTTGTAGTTCTAAAAACCGAGGTTCTGCCTAGCCAAAGACAAGGAAAGAAGAGATGTACAAGGTCTGGGTAATCATCAACAAGCAAAACAACTGCATTCCAGGCATCCCAAGTCTCCCGGAAGTTGCACACCCCTCTCTCCACCGCATCCCTACTAGCTCTTCAGCTACGTCTCCCGCAACTGACCCCCACAGCTATTCAAGTACATCGCATACAACTCATCCCCACCGCTCTTCAGGTATGTTGCGTTGCGCGCAACTTCCACCGCTCTTTAGGTACGTCTCACAGGCACACGCTCCCCATCTCAGATACATCGCTCACTACACCGCCCCCCCCTCTTCAAGCTCCCACTATCCCGCTACCTCCCGCAAATCTACTCTGTATCCCCCGGAAATGACTTTTTCGAACTTGGGATGTCTGGCATTCTGACAGCGAACTGCACCTGTACGGCAGGGTATGTGAACTTACATTTGTACATTCCATTCTAAGCATTCAGTGTCCGCAGTTTAATTCACCGTATTTACCTGTTTTCATTGAAATCATTGCTGCAATCAGAAACGAGTAATGTGTATGATTCAGCATAGCGTGAACTTAAATGATATGACATGCAGAGTCGAGCATTTTTAATTAGGTCCTCACTCCGTTCAGCTCTTCTAATGGCTGTTGGCCAAAGACATCTGCAGTTGGCATTAAAAGCAGTGTGGTGTACGGTAAAGTTTTCTATTGTTGGACTTTCGATCCTACCACACAACACATGTTTGCTATCTTTTTTTGCAACCGGTATGCGCGGTTGAAAACGTGTGACATCATGTATGACATAGGTTGGTAATTACCCTATTGACCTTATTCTAAAATGCGGAAGTGCGCCTGTTTTCGCGATTGTCTTAGAACTTCCAATTAAGACGCCTATGGGAGAAATGACTAGGAATAATAAACGGCAAAAAACGGTCAAACTACTTGCTCTACAAACAAATGTTTGCATGACTATACAGACCAAATAAAATAATATAACAGGAAAATATCAGTTTGAAACATCAAACAGCCAAACGAGCAGTTTTTAATATCTAAAAATGAATGGAAGTGAATGAGACCGGAAGTCTTGTGCCAAAAAGATTCAAATGGCTGCGCCCGTTCTTGGCGAAGAATAAGGTGAATACTGACATAGTAACCTTTTCCTTCAAGGTAAGATCTGAACCAAGATCTGAACCAATTGAATTAAAAAAAAAATATTTATTTTTATAACCAACATGGTCCTTTAATACAGTGTTTCTCAACCACGTTCCTGGAGGACCACCAGCTCCACACATTTTCCTGGTCTCCTTAACCAAACACACCTGATTCAGATCATCAGCTCATTAGCAGAGACTAAAAGACCTGTAATGTGTGCGAGACAAACGAGACATCCAAAGCATGCAGTGTTAGTGGTCCTCCAGGAATGTGGTTGAGAAACACTGCTTTAATACATCTAAAGAATGCTTAAATAGACATACTTTAAAAAGCTTCATGGCAATGCTGAGCTCCTGCCGACCTCTCTGCCGCTCATTGATCAACGTTTGACATTTCAACTTCATCTCCTTTAACTTGTTCTGCGGACGTAAAGAAATTAATAGGCAAAAAACGAACAAGTCAGGCAAAGGGGGTTTTTACACGGTGAATTGAAATGACAGCTTTTAAATATATGTAAATTCATAAAAAAAAGTTAATATTGTTAATACAATATTTGTATCGCTGACATTTAAATACACACCTTTTTATTGATCAATTCTGCCTCCACAGACACCACACGGTGTCCTTTATGGCTGTCAATCATGCACAAATAACAGATACACTGATGATCATCCTGACAGTAAATATCCTGAGGTTTTTTATGGTTGGGGCAAATGTGTCTGGAGGCTTCGACTAGTTTGTGGTTCATAAATGCAGGTGATTTGTAGTGAAGCTGCAGGTGAGTTTGGCAGAAGGAGGCCCAGCACTCCAGACAGGACTTTACAGCTCTGTTCTTCTCTGTAGTGCAAACATCACAGTCCACAGCAGCAGCAGGCGTCTGTAGGGCCGTCTTCTGCAGCGTCTCCATCATCTCAGCTATCAGAGTGTTCTTCTTCAGTAGAGGTTTCTGTCTGAAGATCTCTCTGCATTGGGGACAGCGGTACGGCGGCCCCTGCTCCTTCAGGCTCCAGCAGTCAGTAATACAGCTCATACAGTAACTGTGTCCACAGGGAATCGTCACCGGCTGCTTCAGTGGATCCAAACACACCGAACAGCTGAACTGATCCTTTTGTTGACTCAGCATGGATTCAGCCATTTTGAAATTTCTACTGCTGAAACAAACAAACAAACTAAACAAAAACAAGATCAATACCTTACAATTTTCTATTCATGGATAAGCTTAAAACATAACTAGTGATCATTTTAAAGTCCACAAGAATCGGAATCTTCAACAATTTTGTTATTTCAAATTGTGACATAGTTCATAGAGAAACGGAATATTAAATTTTTTAAAAGTGGGCGTGGCTTGTTTTTTCTACTGCGAGCTGATTGGATGTAGCAAATTAGGCGTTTCAAGTCGTGTCCTTGGGAGATCACAACCGTTGAAAGCGTTGTAAGTAAAGAACAGGAGGTATGGCATCTCTTTGGGAGATCCTAACAGGTATATATGTGAAGACCGGGGCTGGCGGGCACGCCGTTGCAAAACCGCCCAAATTTTCAATTACCCGCCTTTGTCATTTTTTACCCGCAAAAACAAACTCAAAACCACCCAATCTGGCAACACTGCCACTCACTGGAACCCAAGTGCCTCTGCAGCGAGCAGTGTCTCTCAAAACTGACCGTTGATGAGGCGTGGTATATCCGCTTGTTAAGTGGTGACGTGTTTGTGACGTATGTATACTGTTTCTGGGTCTAAGCCGCCATTCGAGTGGAGAAATCATTCGTTTATGATCACGTTTTATTCATATCACACATTAAAGTTAATTTTATATAAAATCATAGTGTAGACAACAATCCCTGGGCTTGCTGCATAACAAATACCAAAAATGTAACAATTTATAAAAAAATGTATCCCTTTCTGGCCATCGGATATTAGGCATGGACATATATACTGCGATCGTGATTTTCGAAAGCCTTAAATCACTTTGTAAACGTTTATTATTACCATTTCATGAGTCTCCCCATTCAGTTGAATAGAACACTTGGACCCGGAAGCCGCTTCGCGTGACGTCACACTTAACAAGCTGATTAGCCACTCCCAATACCTCAAACCGACGTAATCTGAGAATAGACCTTTTACGCAAAAAACGGAAGTACGTCAACAACGTGTAAACCCAGTTCCGGTATGAGTTTTTTGGCGGAGAAAAGGCAGCTAGAGTGTTTTCGGCGAGCCTGAGTTGTCTTCCGAAGTTAATTAAATAAGTAATTAAAAACATGCAATTAAAATAGGGGAGAGCGGGGTAGAACCTAACACAGGGCCAGTTGTAACACACTTGTTTTAAATACTTCCACACATGCTAGTATGGTAAATTTTGTGTATTTACTAGATGTCACAGCAATAAATTGTTTCATTATTAAAAAAAATATTTTATTTTATTAGTTGAGTTTCGTGAACAGCTTATATTATTAACATTAATTTGTTCAGGTAGATATGCATAACGGTACACACAGGTGACTAGCGTTAGCTAAATACACTATGAACAATCTTAACTGCATTAAAACTATGCCCTTCCTCTCTTCGGATCGCCTGTATCCATTTAGGTTTCAGGTTTGGAACCACAGGAAAAGAATGAAATAAAAGGTAGGGCTGTTTTTGGTTAGAAGACCAACAGCCTGGAACACAACAGAAACTGCGATTCTTCGACTTTGCCATTTTTCGTATCTGCCGCTATGATAACAGGAAGTTCTAATGCACTACATTGACGTATTTCCGTTCTAAAAATGCGGAAGTGCGTAAAAGGTCTATTTAACTAAGCACAAACAGGAAGTGCCTTCTCTGATTTAAATGAAACATTAGAAAGACATTTTTTTCTTAAAAACATGCACAGATGAATTGTTCAGCACAAAACTAGCAATGTAAGCTAACAAAATCATATGGTTAGTTTTGATTTCATTTGTAGCCTGTTTAAGAGCACATCTGCACAGCCATTGGCAAAATCCGAATGAAAACTGAAAGCTCTTCTCCTCCGTGAGCACTTTACCACATCTTAAAAACGAACAAAACATTTTGCTTCTGTAGCGTTTTTTTATAACAATGTCAGGTTTACAGCACTTGTTATTGCATTTGAAATGCTTAATGTGCCTGCCTTATTTGTGATAAATTATTCTATATATGTCTAAATGACTAAACATGTTAATCATAACATACATTTACTACAGTTTACATATTAACATTTACAGTTTCTTTTACCATCACTGACAAATCAATAAAAGTTAATACAAAATGTCTTACATCCTTTCCTTGCGTTTCTGTTTGTGTAGATTATGCAGCAGTACACACCTGTGAATGCTGAAAGGGAGTTAAGTTCTGTTTCATAAGAATCCCCCCACACAGCCTTTTAAGTTTTGTGGGGAGAAAAAAACTCGCCCGAGCATGAAAGTGAAAGTAATGCTGGATAATGTGAAGGAAGTGACTTCTAAAACATATACAAAAAAAGTCCAACTCTCCACATGTAGCCTACTTTTTTTTTAAATATTAAATTTAATTAAATTATTTTTTTAAATATGTCCTGTCCTATCCTAATATTTGCTTACCAAAACGTTCAAGAATTGTTAGTTTAGTTTTCCAGAACATTTATCATTGATTAGCCAGGAAATGGGGATTGATGGATTAGGCTATGGTATCTGTAACGTTACAGTTTACTGTGACATACGACATGACTCAGCACTTTAATTCACAAGCTTTAATTCCATTTGGTCCATAAACGTCTCTGTTTAACACATTTATAAGCATTTTTTATAAAAAGATGGAGAAACGAATCACTTTAACCAATTGACCGTTATTCACCTCAGGTGTTGCCAGAAGTAGCTGACTGATTCCAGCCCACAAACTATCCAAAACCCGCCAATATGCAAAAACAACCGCCCAAAAATCTAGAGCAGTGTTGCCAGATTGGAAATGTCAAAGTATCGTACTAGAACCTGAAAATGATCGTATTTAGAGGAAAATTACCACAATATACGTTAAAATATACGTTAAAAATTTAGGCATACCTTAGGGCCTACTCACACTATGCCATCCGTACCGTGCCCAGGCCCGTTTCCCGGATCGTTTGAGAAGTGTGAGTGCGCTGAATCGCGCTCAAGCACGGTTCACTTGGCCGGCCCTGGCCCGGTTGGAAGAGGTGTGCCTGAGCGCGGTACACTTGGGCTTTGGCGCGGTACGCTTGAGTGTGAGCGCAAAACGCGCCAAAGCCCCAAACCGAAAGCGAGACGTGACTTTTAAGGGACTGTTTGATATGGATTAATAATCATTCTTACTTTTCAGTGAACGCAAACTGCCGTAGTTTATTAAAGACGCAAACTCCTCACAGCACACCAGCTGCGCACCTTCAGCAGACCTCCTCACTCCTGCAGCACGAGAGCTTAATGATTGTTTATGACAGGGGCTTAACTGATCATTTACACGACTGCGACAATAATTTTTTTATACAGTTGAAGTCAGAATTATTAGCCCTGCTTTGAATTTTATTTTATTTTTTAAATATTTCCCAAATGATGTTTAAAGAGCCCATATTATACATGAAATAGGGTCATATCTTGGTTGTAAGGGTCTCCAACAACAGTTTAATATGCATGCAAGGTCAAAAAACACTTTCATGGTCTTATAATCTGCATTTATTTTTACCTAATTATCCCAGCGACTCCTGTATGAATCGTCCAGTGATTCATTTGTTCCCAAACCCCTCCTTAGCGCGAAGCTAATCTGCGCTGATTGGACCGATGACAGTCTGTTGCGATTGGTCGACTGCCTTCAGTGAGAGAGTGAAATGCCAAACAGCTAATCAGCAATATAAAAGTAATCACAGTTCATACACGCTTGATAGTGTAGGCGTGGATTTTAGCTGCCAGTGGGTCAATGTAAATACAGACTATGGACTTGAAAATACAGACGACTGACTATTTTATTGAGCAAAAACTCCAAAAACAGTTGAGGAGATCTCCTTCTCACTCTGCTCTTTTCACAGACACACACACACACACACACACACACACATACGCACTTAACCCTGCTCCGGACGACAACGCGCGCGCACACACACACACACACACACACACACACACACACACAAACACACACACAAACACACACACCTCCGGACGACAGCGCGCGCACGCACACACAGACACACACACTAACGTTACTCCCCGTCCACGGAGCTCCGTTAACGCAGCACGCGTCGCGTTTTTAACGTGACTTTGCACACGATAAGAGAATATAGCTAGTTAACCTGATACAGTACACGCGGTTACAAGTAACAAATCACAACTAAATACATTTGCAAGCTAGAGTCAACGAGGCAACTTTAACCGCACGTACTTACACTTGAGAAATGGAGGAAGAAACCCATCCTGACGTCTATCAGTAAGTTACTCTTTACTGATCCTTCCTTTAACAAACGCTGATGAAGTATTCTTTGTAGCATGTAGCTTCCAGAAGTTTCCAGTAGTTTCCAACTGCTTGGCTATAATGCTGAGGTTTCATCTTTGGGTAGAGACTCAATATATCCATCTGCAGTGTGACTTCAATCGACCGGCATGTTTGTGTGTGTGTGTTTGTGGGTGTGTGTGTGTGTGTGTGTCTCGGTTTCTGCGTCAGAGGGCGGGGCCTCAGGTTTGAAATCTCCCGGGTTTGCGCGTGCACGTGAATAACTTGGTTTCGTTCGTACGTCATGGCGAAACACCTAATGAATCCGTATCAAGGCGACTCGTTTGAAGCATTATGAGTCGACTCTTTTTTAGATGAATCAACCGTTTTTAACACTGTACACTAACAGATTTAAGCCTTAGCTGGATACTCCACTTCACTTAGAGCTGTGTTACACACTACATGGAGGGGAATTTTCAAAAACCCATAATATGGGCTCTTTAACAGAGCAAGGAAATTTTCACAGTAGCCTATGTCTGATAATATTTTCCTTTTGAAGAAAGTTTGTTTATTTGTTTTATTTCAGCTAGAATAAAAGCAGTTTTACATTTAAAAAAAAAAAACATTTTAGGGTCAAAATTATTAGCCCCTTTAAGATTTTATATATTTTTCCTATAGTCTACAGAACAAACCATCGTTATACAATAACTTGCCTTATTACCCTAACCTGCCTTTAAAGCCTTTAAATGTTACTTTAAGCTGTATAGGGGTGTCTTAAACAACGTCTAGTCAAATATTATTGCACTGTCATCATGGCAAAGATAAAATAAATCAGTTATTAGAGTTGAGTTATTAAAACTATTATGATTAGAAATGTGCTGAAAACAATATTCTCTCCGTTAAACAGAATTTGGGGGAAAAAATAAACGGGGGCTAATAATTCAGACTTCAACTGTGTGTTCTTCCAACCATTTTAGGTATTTTCATAAGAAAGTCGATTTATAATTTGATTCAAACTGACATAGCATGTTACAGTAGAATACAGTTATATAATAATAAGCTAGATGCATAAACTCACTGTGATTTAACTATTACAGAAACAGATGTGACTTGCTATATCATATAAATATATAATATCTAGAAAGCTAGTACAATTTACGTTTTTTTTACTTGTATTTACATTGATATGATGCACATTTTACTGATTATAGTTATTTTATGTCACCAAAACTACACATATTTTATACTGTGGAAACAAGCTTCATCAGTAGTTAAAACTATTCAGTTTCGCGAAAGAGTTGTATTATTACCTCATTAGCTTCAGCTCCTCAAAATAATAAAAGAATGATGTGCAGTGGCGGGATTTTTTTAACACCATGTGACAACAGAGTTTTGACTCGTCAAAAATCCAATTCAAGATATCTACAACTGTAATTCGACTATTAGTAAATTAATTAGAGATCTTCAAATATATTTGTAAATATCTCTAAATATGATGAATTAAAGACATCTCCAAATGTATTATGACTAGTAAAAACTCAGAGATATCTCTAATTACAATTGTGACTAGTCAAAACTCATTTAGAGATATCTGCAAATATTTTTTCAATGGAAGTCAATGGAGGAATATGACTAGTCATAATATATTTGCAGATATCTCCAATCTGATTTCGTACTAGTACAATTGTAATTGCAGATATCTCTAATTGTTATTCTCACTAGTCGAATTATAATTATGACAAGTCAAAATATAATTAGAGATATCGCTAAATATATTTATGGAGTCAGAACAAAGATTTAAATGCTAAAAAGGCTTGCCATAGAGAGCGCTTCTCAACAGCGCAGCAGCGATGACGTAAGCGTGCCGAGGCCCGATAGGGTGTGAGCGCGGGCCGTCGGGGGAGACGGGAGGGGGGATAAGCGTGCTTTGGCCCGGTTCGAGGCAACTGTACCTAGTGTGAGTACGGCCTTAGAGGTTTAAACGCCACCTCCGAGTCGCTGTCCTGCGTGTGTTGCCAGATGTTAAGGGATTCATTTTGGGAGATGCCTCTGAGGTGTGCACGAGCCTATTATTCAGAGAATCTATAATGAGCCAATTTTGTGGCTTTGTTTTGACGAGGTTAACTTTGGAAAAACACGTTCACATGACACATTTGACTGGGGAAAAAATGAGAACATGATCATGTCTCTGGGACCGGGGGCGCCATTCCAAAGCCCCCTAATATTTTCTACCCGCCTATATCATTTTTACCTGCACAATCAAATTCAAAACTGCCCAATCTGGCAACACTGATATAAGCGAGTAATGCAAAGGCGCACGCAAATAAGAGGCGCAGCATGAATAAAAAATAAAATAGACCCATAACTTTTTGATTTTTCTATGTACCTCTCACACCTATTCAGCTATGTGATCGACAAAATGTTAATGCTTAAATTAGGGAGGGGTCTTAATGTAGAATGAGTGCTGGATAAGAAAAATCCAAAGTGCAGAAACAGAAATTAATTCACGTTTGAGCTGTATAATTTTCACCTAATATAAAATGTTCTTACAGTTTAAAGTTTTTTAAACTTAAAGTTCTTAAAGTTTTACTCTTTTTCTACAATTTATTTAGGCCTAATTTCAGACATAAATATGCAAAATAACAAAAATAATTTCAAAAAATAACCTGAAAACGACTATATGAGGGAAGTTCTGTAAACATATTTTGTGGGAGGGGATATTTAGTAAATAATCACTCTACAATGTTCTAAGAAGGTTATTTAATAGAATAATCATGAGAAACGTTTGGTTTAGGTTTTAAAAAGACTATTTTTTAAAATAATAATCACACTGCAACATTTGTGGTAAATTATTTTAATAATTTGTTGCAAATAATAAAATCTAAAAGTTCACCCATTTAAAATAACAATATCCTTGGTGTGGCTTGAATTTCATGGAACTGAGGTATTGAACAACATTTTAGTCATCCACACAGGCTTTCTGAACTGTTACTTACTCGTTCAGGCAAGTGATGCAGTGTCCAGATAAAGCAGGCTCCATCTGTTCCAAAATTTTTTTATTTTTATTTTATTTTTAGTCCAGGACCAATTATTGGACCTTTAGGACTGGTGCTGCAGAGTTTAGCTCCAACTTGCCTCAACATCCTAGCCTGGAGGTTTCTGGTGTGCATAGTAACAGCTTGATAAGCTCGCTCAGGAGTTTGCCATTGGGGTTGGAGCTAAACTCTGCAGGATACCGGCAATGGCGGTTCTAGACCAGAGCAGGGGGGGCACACTTTAACATATATGACAAACTACTTAATCATTTTTTGTGCATCCCTCAACAGTCTTCATAAACAAGCTAATTAAATAAATTAAACTCAAAATAATCTTCCATGTTAATTTATTTGACAAGTATGACCTACTACTTTTGCAGAGATTGCGCATTCAATAGACACTTTACTATCCCATGAGGCAACAGGAGAGGATATGTGAATATAAGTGATGCTAAGTTCAATTCCCAGCTTGAGGACCTTTGCCAATCCTGTTGGACAAACACAGATACAGTTGATGTCAGAATTATTAGCCCCCTGAATTATTAACCCTCCTGTTTATTTTTTCCCCAATTTCTGTTTAACGGGGAGATTTTTCCAACACATTTCTCTACATAATGGTTTTAATAACTCACCTCTAATAACTGATTTATTTTATCTTTGTCATGATGACAGTTAATGATATTTGACTAGATATTTTTCAAGACACTTTTATTCAGCTTAAAGTGACATTTAAAGGCTTAACTAGGTTAATTAGGTCAACTAGGCAGTTTAGGGTAATTAGGCTATTGTACAATAATGGTTTGTTCTGTAGACTATTGACAAAATACAGAGCTTAAATGGGGTAATAATTTTGACCTTAAAATGGTGTTTAAAAATTCAAAACTGCTTTTATTCTAGCCGAAATAAAACAAATAAGACTTTCTCCAGAAGAAAAAATATTATCAGACATGCTGTGAAAATTTCCTTGTTCTGTTAAACATCATTTAGGAAATATTTAAAAAAAAGTAATACGAAATAAAGAAATAAAAATTCAAAGTAATTCTGACTTCAACTGTACATTACGGACAATTTAGCTTAGGTCTGGACTGTGCGGGAAACCGGAGCACTCGGAGGAAACCCACGTCAACACAGGGAGAGCATGCAAACTTCACACAGAAATGCCAACTGACCCAGCCGAAGCTCGAACCAGCGACTTTCTTGTCATGAGTCGGCAGCGCTATCCACTGCTGGGTAAACTGGAAGTCAGCAGCAATGTGAATAACAATATGTACAAGTTATTGTTTTCTTATTTGCATTTATTTTTCCATACGCCTGATGAATATTAAAGTCATATTCACCCTTCACACCAAACTGACGGTAAACAAAACAACCAAACATTAATGAAGAATTACACTGATGAAAGAATTACACACTGGTCTCTTGAACAAATGAAAAGGCATGAAGAGAGAGAGAGAAAGAGAGACAGACAGACAGACAGAGAGAGAGAGAGAGAGAGAGAGAGAGAAAGAGAAAGAGAGAGAGAAAGAGAGAGAGAGAGAAACAGAAAACATCAACTTTGACAACTGGACAACATTAACAGTTTCACATTATGTCTGCATATTCATATGTCTGCACCGCAAAAATATTTGCTGGAGTATTTGTCTAAACACCTTACAGCAAGAGCAATTCACTTAAAATTGAGAACAAAACCATACAAAATGAAGCCATTTCCAGTAAATATATGCTGAATTACGCTCATTTTTATTCTTTGTTTTGGTATTTTCTTTTTTTTTTTATTAAATATCAGTATTTTGTAATAAAAGCTTCATAATAATAATATTAATAATACTGATGATAATTTAAATTCATGACATATTCTCTGAAAATATCCAAATATTTCTCATTTAAGTTCTCATTCAAAGTACATCCATGTATGCATTTTTGCTGCAAGTATTTCCTAAGCCAGTTAGCAAAGCAGCTAAACTCTCAAACTACCACAAATCACCGTTATTTACTTAAATTAACAGATATTTTGTGCTCTGAGTGTTTGCTTGGATCGACAACATGTCCACAAAACAATTGTGTTACACTGCAACGGCTTTTTTAGTATAATACTCTCAATTTCATTTTAATTAGTAATTTTGTCATCAATTAAACTACAGGGTGGGCCATTTATATGGATACACCTTAATAAAATGGGAATGGTTGGTGATATTAACGTCCTGATTGTGGCACATTAGTATATGTGAGGGAGCAAACTTTTCAAGATGGGTGGTGACCATGGTGGCCATTTTGAAGTCGGCCATCTTGGATGCAACTTTTATTTTTTTTTCAATAGGAAGAGGGTCATGTGACGCATCAAACTTATTAGGAAATTCACAGGAAAAGCAATAGTGTGCTTGGTTTTAACGTAACTTTATTATTTCATGAGTTATTTACAAGTTTCTGACCACTTATAAAATGTGTTCAATGTGCTGCCTATTGTGTTGGATTGTGATGAGTAGGAGAAGAGAGTTGCACTGACACTGATAGCAACACCACAGGAGAAATGCCAGAACAGGCTTTCAGTATCCGTAGTTTTAGGTGCTGCACATCTTGTATCTTCACACCATAGACGATTGCCTTCAGATGACGCCAAAGATAAAAGTCTAAGGGGGTCAGATTGTGAGACCATTCAACTGGCCCACGATAACCAATCCACTTTTCAGTTCATCTAGGAAAGCTCGGACCTGACACCTATAATGTGGTGGTGCACCATCTTGCTGGAAAAACTCAGGGAAAGTGCCAGCTTCAGTGCATAGAGGGAAACACATCATCATGTAGCAATTTCAAATATCCAGCCTTAAGGTTTCCATTGATGAAGAATGGCCCCACTATCTGTGCTGTCTATGGTGTGAAGATACAAGATGTGCAGCACCTGAAACTACGCATACTGATAGTCTGTGCTGGCATTTCTCCTGCGGTGTTGCTATCAGTGTGTGAAGAGTGGGAAAAGTAGGTTGCATAGACAATCCAACACAACGGGCAGCACATTAAACACATTTTATAAGTGGTCAGAAACTTGTAAATAACTCACGAAGGAATAAAGTTACGTTAAAACCAAGCACACCATTGCTTTTCTCGTGAAATTCCCAATAAGTTTGATGTGTCACATGACCCTCTTCCTATTGAAAAAAACTAAAGTTGCATCCAAGATGGCCGACTTCAAAATGGCCACCATGGTCACCACCCATCTTGAAAAGTTTGCCCCCTTACACCTTACATATACTAATGTGCCGCAAACAGGACGTTAATATCACCAACCATTCCCAATTTCATTAAGGTGTATCCATATAAATGGCCCACCCTTTAGTTTAATGATTTCTTTGTGCGTCAACAATAAGTGTGAGCTAAATTCAAAAACAAAACACACACACATATAAGACTAACACACACACACACTCTTTCGTACAGTGTCAAAACACGCTCTTTTTGCATATATGTGTGGACGTGCACCTATGTAGGATGTTTCTGCATTGATATTGCGTGGTGTAAGTGCAACCAAACCGACCGTTTCCAGATAAAAACAGAGCCTCGGTGTGAATCCTCGCCCGTTTGTCTCCATCTCAGAGTGTGAAGCTTTTGATGGTCATCACAAAACCCTCGATGACCTGCCAACACAACAACTGCTTCTCTGACAGAAATAAATCCACATTCAGCTCTAGAAGTGCTGTTCGAATTTCATCTCTACCCAGACAAAAAAATGGAAGGAAAAGTAAGAAATAACGACGTTTCTTTCTTGGCGCCAACTTATTTTTAGTCATAACGTGTTTCTTTAAACATTTTCCTCCCACACACACTAAAACTGCGAAGATTTGGTCCAGGATCAGCCGTCCAGCAGGTAGACTACAAACTCATACGTGCACATCATGATAGCCGTGTTGGGGATCTGTCTGACCAGGTGTGTGGTGAGTCCTCGGTATAGAGCTCGATAGCTTTCCTCTTGGATCACCAGGTTGAGGCTCTGGAAGAACGAGCGGTATTTGGTGCCTTCTTCTCTCAGACGCGTACGGATGACCTCTGCGGAGCCAAACAGAAAAACAGGATTAGTTTAGTTCAGTGGTCACCAAACTTGTTCCTGGAGGTCCGGTGTCTTGCAGATTTTAGCTCCAACCCTAATCAAACACAGCCGAACAAGCTAATCAAGCTCTTACTAGGTATACTTGAAACATCCAGGCAGGTGTGTTGAGGCAAGTCGGAGCTAAACCCTGCAGGGACACCGGCCCTCCAGGACCAGGATTGGTGACCCCTGTTTTAGTTTCTTAAATTTGTGGAGCACTTTTAAAACAGCTAGGGCTGACCAATGTGATGTACATAAAATGCAAATACAGTTGAAGTCAGAATTATTACCCCCCCCCCCCCCCCCCATCTGGCGTTACCAGATTTGTGTCTCACAAAGGAGACCTGGAAGCTAAAAGGAGGAGAGACTCCAGTGCAGGAAGAGAGACGACTGGGCCCTGACATAGCTTTACTTTCACTTTCAGTTTGATGGCAGTTTCTGTGAGGAGCTGCTGTCTGTTTGTCTTATTTGCTCATTAAAAATTATATAAAAGTTTGTCGGTTCTCCGCCTCCTTCTTACTGATGTCTAGCTGGCCATCGAACTTATTTACTTACTAATATCTATTTTCTCTTTATTAATATCTCGCTCTGTATTTATAATCTAAACATGTTTCTATGTTCTCAGTGCAATTTTGACCCACTGTGACTCAAATGTACAAATATTACAGCAAATATTACAACAACTACAAGCACATGTCTTTAGTGCATCTTCGTGATTAAAAAATACCTCAATTCTGAAGGTAAATTACTGTGGTTAACATCCTTTTTCAATGCTCACCGTGTGGATAGGCTATGCAGGTGGCGCAGGTTTTCGATGTAGCGGCTGCCAACATCATGCCGACAAAGTCAGATGCGCTCTTGGCTCTGTCCTCGTCCTCGTTCATGTGCGTCGCTGCTTTGGCCTCTGAAAGACGCCGTTTGATGCTTTCATAAATCACAAAGTGAATCACAGTCTCTGAGATGCCTGCATATGATGCCGACATGCCACGGTAAAACCCGCGGACACCATCAGTCTGATACACACGCCGCACACACTCGAAAGCATTCATACGGCGCTCCCCCCGGCTCCTGCGCAACAAAACAAATCGAATTCAACATTTAGATTGAGGTCAGGAATAATGAGCATGAAAGACATGTTAAAAGTATCACTGAGTATTCTTACATGGACATTAATAATCAGTAGAGCTGTGAACCTACACTGGTCTCACGGTTCGGTTACGATTATCATGCCATCGATTCGGTTCAATTTGATATCTCGGTGCATTGACAGTGCTTTTCATACACAGTGTTATATTTTCTTCACAGCAGAATTCTTGTATTAAAATATATGAATTTATTTATATTTATATACTATTTGTATTGCAATTTTGTCATTTAATACAGTCAGATATATTAACTGTACCTTTAAACAACACAAGCATTTATAACAATTAATATAAACAAGTATAAATATCCCGCTCGCTTTCTGATCCTTGTCTAGTTCTCTTACACCTCTACGATTGGTCACACCTTAAAAAAAAAAAAACGGCTGCGATTGGCTCTTGCGCGCTGCGCTTTTTACAGATGCGTGACACTGATAAGCGCCAGCCAGCAGCGGCGATCAGCTGATCCATGATAGACGCTGTGGAGAAAACTCTGCAGGCACGCGCTCGTGTCTGTATCCAGAAGTATTGCTGTAAAACAGCCGAGAGAAGTCATGCCAGCAGGTCAAATGGGCCCACAGTGAGTGGGTGTGTATATGTGTTTGTTTATTACTACTTATATTTCTTTTATCTATATGACCGTTCTGTATTTTGTTATTGCTTTGGCAACATTGTGATTTATTTTACAGTCATGCCAATAAAGCTCTTTGAATTTGAGAGAGAGAGAGAGAGAGAGAGAGAGAAATGGAGTACTTTCATTCTCAATCGCAGTGAAATAGGGGCTTCTGCTGTAATTGTAAGTGAAAGACTAATTCAGCAAACATGCACGCAGTCAAATTGTGCACAGTTTCTGAGATTTAAGGAGTTGGAAATGCTCGCCTCCCTCGCTATTGTGCATATGAGATAAATGATGTCAGTACATAATAACCGGTTATGATTATTACTGAACCGATACCGAATTGATCGCATCTGCATCGCGGTGCACTGAAGAAACAATACATTTTGACACCCCAAATAATTTTAATACGATTACACATTATTAAGAGTCTACCATGTAAACAGCAATTTTTGATTACCTTAATCTGACTAAAGTCAAAAACGAACTAAACAGAAATCGAATTAAGACATGAAATGCTCCTGAATGAAAGTGAAAGTGCCAAACTGCAGTTAAAATCGACAAATTAAAAATGAAACACCTGAAATTACATGAAAGTCCAGAGGAAACGTGGATAGTGTTGTTATGTAACGACGTTAATCGAATTATGAGCTATAAACGGTCGTGCTCAACTGAGGCTGGTTTCTCTCGAGGTTTTTATCTTTCACTTTCACCAATTTGTGAAGTTTTTTTACTCGCGACTGGCTTTGCATGGTTTGAACTTGTGGAGCTGCGCATGAATGGATTTGCACTTCAGTGTTTGCACTTTCAGCAGTGAAAATTAAACCACACTGAACTGAACTAAACTGAACTTGAACTCTGAAAACTGAATTTACTATAATCTTCTATGTGAAGCTGCTTTGACACAATCTACATTGTAAAAGCGCTATACAAATAAAGGTGAATTGAATTGAAAGGAACATTCACAAAGCAACTCATCATATTATTGTCTTATTCAGATTAAGACAAATAATTTGATTACTGATGTCCATGTAAACGTAATCATGGCTGACTCAGGATCAGTTAGTAGGGGAATCAGGGAGAATATTTGTTGGTATTTACTATACCTGGCATCCAATTGCAGACGCGTCTTTATCAACCAAATCGGGTTGGTTGCTGTTATGGCTGTAAATCCTGAACGGAGGAGAAGAGAATGAGATTAAAACAGTCACACACATATGGATATTTGCACTGTACTACAAAAATGGTTTTCTTGGAGTTTTTGTTCTAGTATAAATATCGAAATATTCTTAATAAAAGAAGCTTTTTCTAGCTTTTTGCTCTGGTTTAAAGTTAAATTATCAGCTTTAAATTCAAATTCAAGAAACATTTCTAATTATTAACGAGGTTGAAAGAACTACCCCCCACTGACAAAGGTCCAGAATTTGCCATTAGACCAGAATTTTTGCCACTATATTCTATTTGACCTATTTTGACTGCTGTGTCATCATAAATTGTAGAAGTAACACAATAAAGGTTTTAAGAAAACGCACAGTATGACATAAGTGAAGTCAACTTTCACTATTGACCGACTGTTGTTAAAAAAAAAAAAAAACATTTTACAAGTAGCCTAACTTTTATTTTAAACCTTGAACCTTATTCTTGAGAGAGAAAAAAAAACAATAAAAAAGTCTGAAGCACCAAAAGCAGCCTATTAAAGTTTTATTTAATACTAATTAGGCTGTGTATAAAAATCCAAAATCAATTAAAAAGTTTTCAGGGGTAGCCTAAATAATGTGTCGGTGCTTTTTGTGTAAGGAATTCATCAGAATAAACATCAAAATCAAAATCATCAAAAAAATAATAAAAAGCATTGGTTACCCTGATGAAGTCAAATGTTATCAAAACGTTTAGGCACAGTTTAAAGAAATAGCCATGTCAGTAAAGGCTTTTTAATATTTTTTTCCACATTTTTCGAGTGCCTTAGACTGACTTTTGCTGTTTATACTAATTAGGCTGTTGTTGTTGGATGAATGTTCAAGAGAGGCTAGAAGAAAATTGTGAAGCTTTTTTATATTTGTTGATTATAAATCTTTAGGAAATATTTACATTTAAAGGTACATCGAAAATGGAGAACACAACAAGCTAATCCAACAAAAAATTGTGCTTTAAATGTCACTTATTGTAGTAATTAAACATCATAATTAAATAGAAAATGAGGTGAATAACTGCAAAAAAAGGTCCACATTTTGAGAAAAAGAACCACCCTTTTCACCAGGCTGGCTACGGGCCTGCTGATACACTGCAAATAATGCTTTTCTTACTTGGCATTTTGTCAGAATGAAGAAGCCTTTTCTAGACAAGTACAAAATATTTATTTTTAGAATTTTCTAAAAATTCTTTTTAGAAATGAGTCAAAATTATGCAAGTGGTGCTCGCTGCAGAGCCATTTGAGGAGAGGTGAGCTCCAGAGAGGGGGAGCTTAAGCTTGAGCTCCACCTTTTTTGCACTTCTTCTACGAGTGATGTCACTGGGGGTAGGGTTAGGGGTGGGGTTGGTGTACGCATTAAAACAGCTTACAGGAGGAGGAGCGACAGCTCATGCTCCCCCTCTCTGGAGCTCACCTCTCCTCAAATGGCTCTGCAGCGAGCACCCTCTCAAATTATGTGACTTTTTCACTTAAAACCAGAAAAATAATCTGCCAATGGAGTAAGAAAATTAATCTTGTTTTTGCTTTGAAGCAAGACTTTTTTTTTCCACCACTGTTAGATTATTTTGCTTGTTTTAAACAAAAACTCATTTAGTTTCGACTCATTATTTCTGAAAATATGAAGGCGATGTTTTGTACTGGTTTAAAAATTCTAAATCCAGAAGCCTTTAGACATTTAGATTAGAAATGATAAAAGACGAAAGTAAGAAAAGCATTTTGCAGAGTATAAGCTGTTTTTTAATGTTAATAAACGTAAAAAGTGATAACATAAGCACTACATAAACAAAACTTTAAAAAGAACTGTAATTTTTTTTCCAAATAAATGAATAGATCAATAAATAAAACATGCATTAAACCGACCCAACACTACACTTTTTTTAATGATGGATTTCTCATTATTAAAAAGGATTTCCAGACAAATGAATGCTATTTTTAACATTAAATCCTGAAAATCGTGCATTGCATTAACTAAAATGTTCAACTTTGAACAACACGAGTAAATAAAATTTAAAATATACTTTAAACTGTGATAATTTGCATTGATAATGTAATTTTAATGCACCCATAGTGAGTAGAAGAGACTTAAAAACATCAATATTTCTTATTATATTTAATTGCACAAACATTATAAGACTTTTGAATAATACCATTTCTTAAACACTATTGATTGCTAGTGTAAAATAATAAATCAATAAATATATAAACTAGCATAAATTCTTAATATTACAACTATTATTACAAATGCAATAGGTATTTAAGTATTAAGTTATTCTCTTCAGAGATTTTTAAAAATAGGTTATATCTTATATCCGCTTGTAAAGTGGTGACATGTTGGTGACGTATGTAATACTGTTTCCAGGTCCAAGTCGCCACTCATTTGAGTTGAGAAAATATTTGTTTATGATCCCTTTTTATTCATATTACACATTAAATATTTCCCAAATGATGTTTAACAGAGCAAGGAAATTTTCACAGTATGTCTGATAATATTTTTTTCTTCTGGAAAAAGTCTTTTGTTTTATTTAAGCAAGAATAAAAGCAGTTATTAATTGAAAAAAAAAAAACATTTTTGGGACAAAATTATTAGCCCCTTTAAGCTAATTTTTTTTCGATAATCTACAGAACAAATTACTGTAATACAATAACTTGCCTAATTACCCTAACCTGCCTAGTTAACCTTATTAACCAAGTTAAGCCTTTAAATGTTACTAAGCTGTATAGAAGTATCTTGAAAAATATCAAATCAGTAAAATATTATTTACGGTCATCATGAAAAAGAGAAAATAAATCTGTTGTTAGATATAGGTTTTTAAAACTATTATGATTAGAAATGTGCTGAAACATTCTTCCCTCCATTAAACAGAAATTGGGGGAAAAAAATAAACAGGGGCACTAATAATTTAGGGGGGCTAATAATTCTGACTTCAACTGTATATTGTGATCGTGATTTTCGAACGTATTAAAACGCTTTGTAAATGTTTATTATTACCATTTCACGAGTCTCCACATTCATTTGAATAGATCGCTTGGACCCGGAAGCCGCTTCGCGTGACGTCACACTTAACAAGCGGATATCTGTATTTTTATATTTTTATGAAATTATAAAAGCTTGTTTATCATGTTAGGATAAACAGTGATGTTTTTTTTAATGTTCTTGTTGGGTCTGTTGCAACGTAATTTCGTTCTGCATTACAATTTTATTGTGATGTTTTGAATGACAAAATAAAGGAAACTGAAACTGAAATGACATAATTACTGTAGACAGCAAGCATGTACAGCACAGGTGTCAAACTCAGTTCCAAAAGGGCCGCAGCTCTGCACAGTTTAGTTCCAACCCCAATTAAACACACCTGATCAAACTAATTGAGTCCTTCAGGCTTGTTTGAAACCTACAGGTGAGTGTGTTGGAGCAGGGTTGGAACTAAACTGTGCAGGGCTGCGGCCCTCCAGGAATTGAGTTAGACACCCCTGATGTACAGTAATCATAAAAGGCCTTTTGACTAAAATGATTATTATTTATTGTGATAAAACAGTTTGACAGGCTTGAAATTAAACTTATATATAAATTTGACAATATTCAATAAAAATCCTAATTAACAATTCAAACCCGCAATCTGTTTTTTACTACTTTGCACAAGCAGGTCATTTGTTTTGCTTGTACAATGACAGCACAGTTGACATGTTTACAGCACTGAATGTGATGTTTAACGTAGCTCAAGTTTTCAACTGAAAATGCACAATGTGGCTCCCCATGTGACTCAGGTTTGAATTACTAGCTGTCAATCAAACTGCAGCATATGTTCAGTACACTGAATCCTTCTTGGCAAAATTCCATATCACAGGTGAGAAGACACCAAAGACACCCACCCACCCGTCTGGCTGAGCATTTACTGAGTGTTTGTGACATTTCATTTACTTTAAGCCCATCAGAGCAGGCAAAACAGGATACAGTGGGATTGCATGTTCACATACATTACTACTGTACACTTAACATATTTTAAAAGTAGTATATTCTGTTTTTTTTTTTTTACAATTTTTAAAATTAAAAATACATGACATATTAATGCATTTTAAAATAAGTGTTTTTTAATTGAATGTAGCTTAAAACATAGTTTAATCCTGTGATTTGAAGCAAATATTTAGCATCATCACCATAGCCTTCAGTGTCATGATCCTTTAGAAATCATAATATGTATATTAAACTTTACATGCGTTTACATTTTACTGATCAATAACAGGTTAACTTGGTCACGGGGAAAAATAATGACATTTTTAATGAAAAACTTTTTTTGTTATTATTAAAAAATAAAATTAAAATTATTTTCATCCAAAAATCATAAAAGCAAAATACATCACATTTGTCTATGAAGCAGCAGAAGGTTTTGAAAAAGATAATTGTGAAAAACTATGAACATTTATAAGAATCATTACTAAAACAATCATGACTTAATTCTAAAAATCAGACTAATAATGCAGAAAAATTCTGCTTCAAATCAAACAAATAAAATTGCATTTTAAACTAAATTCTGTAATATTTTTTATTTATATATTAAAGTAATATTTTACAATTTTACAGTTATTTTATATGTAAATCAAATAAACAATCACCATTTAATTAATCTAAAAACACACAAAATCTTACTGGTCCCAAAATGTTTTCCTTTATATGCATGTATATAAATTAAGTTACCTGCAATCCCAGCAGACGCCATGTGCAAGCCTGTGGAGTCTGGTTCAAACACACAGTTCAGTTTCTCCTTTGCACTGGAATAGGCGGCAAAATAAATGGCCCTGAAAACACAACAGGACACATGTGAGAATAACTCTTCCCTCCTGATGTAAAGCACACTGGTCACTTTGGTCAGTAAGGGAGACCTAGCAGCAAACCAGATAAAGTAAAACTATTTAAGGCACACAATGCACAGTGTGTACAATAACATGTAATGATCTGATTAATATCATCTTCACCAGACTTGTTTAACCAGTTGGGAATAGAAAACCACTTTAGCGGCAAGGAAGTTGTTCATTTGCTAGTCCAAACAGGCAAAAGACCAACTCATATTAGATTAGGGTGGCATAAAATTAAATTAATACTATACGTTTACCTGTTCTCTATCTAAATACAAGAAATGTTGCTTAGAAAAAAGACTTTACAGGTTCATTTCCAATCTAGCAATTGGCTATAATATGATATGCTTGGTTTTGATCAAATTTGGAGTGGTCGTGAATATTAACGAGCTGATCTGTTGCTCGAGCAGCACTTCAGATGTCTCAAAATATTTCAACAAATGTATAAACATACAAAAAACACTTATATTCAGGGGTCTACTATTCAGTGTTTGTACTGTCATTACAAACATATGCAGCACATTTCACAATATACACGATAAACTACAAAAAGACACCTTCAAAAACACCTCATGCCTCTTTGGAGTTGCATGAAATAAATTTATAATCCATATATCCTGCATTTTGCGTTCGGACAAAAAAAAATTCACTAGCATTTCAGCTAACAAATACTAATCATACAATACAAAAGACTTTTATAAAATTTATTTGAAGACTTTTAACAGCATGACAGAGGTCCAACAAATGGACTAATTGGCGATAATATGATATAATTGATTTTGACCATACTTGAAAAGGTTGTGAATAATAATGAGCTCTGCTCTGATGCTCCAGCAGCACTTCATTGGTCTCAAAATATTCTAACAAATGTATAAACATGCAAAAAAAAGAAGACTTTTATTCAGCAGTTTATTTAGTGTATGTTGCCTTATTAAAACATATGAATTACATTTCACAATGTACACATTAAACTAACAAAAACACCCCATGCCTCTTTAGAGTGCAGGGCTCAACAATAAAGCCTGCCTGGTGGCCCGGGACCAGTGTGAAAGACACTCGGGACAGTAGACAGGATTGCTACTGACCCCTATCGGCCGGTAACGATGAGCGCGTTATTATTTTTCGGAACCTGGTCACAAGTACAGCGAAAAGATGGCAACATGTCTGCAACATCAAACTATGAGGGTAAAAGAAAACGTCTCTTTCTAAAGTATTGGAAGCATCCAATTACATGTGTACAAAATTAAGAAACTGGATAAGAAAAAAAGAAAAAAAAGAAAAAGTTGTCGTCAGTTTGGCAAACTATTTTTATGAAAATAATTTAGAATTGCAATAAAATACCAGCACACTTTCCATACTGCTCTTTTGTTTGCATTTTGTTTGAACTTTGCTCATTATCTTATATTATTATAATGTAATATACTTTTATATAATTTATTAGGAGACATAACAGCATAATGCTGCGTTCACACCAGACGTGGCACGCGCGTCAAGCGCAAGTGATTTACATGTTAAGTTAATGCAAATGCGCGAATAGACATCCTGCGGCGTGATACGCGCGAATGGCGCGGCGCGAATCATGCAAATTGCGCGAATGGCGCGGGGCGAATTTTGACGCGTTAAAAGAGCGTTTCGCACGAATCTCTCGATTTCGAAAATCTGAACTTCAGCAAACATTCGCGCCGCATTAACCAATCAGAAGCTTGCTCTTGTGGGGGCGTGATTGTGAAGTAGAACCTGTTGTCGTTGTTTCGAGGGAAATCCTCCAGCCTTCACCGACAACAGTTCATCAAACTCAGCTTGGCTTAGTCAGAGGCACTGCTGAAAGCCTCCGTCATCCAGGTTCAGTTTCTGGAGGAGTTTATGAGCTCACAGAGCTGGATGCACCTCTAAAAGAATGTAGTGGACTCAGACACGACCCTAAACGTATCGACGCTGTTTTTCAGTCTTTATAAAGCACATAAACACAGTTATTTTCTTCATAAAATCCATGTTAGCCATTTAGCTATGAAGCTAGAATCTTCGGGCAGACAGAAGCCCTGCCCATCACGCGAATCCGCGTCTGTTCTGAAGTGAATTTGACATGTGAATGAAGCGGGGTTTGATGTGCGAATGAAGCGAGTAAACTCAAATGTTAACGCGGCTATTTACGCGCGAATAGCGCAATTTATCCGCGTGTTCCACGTCTGGTGTGAACACAGCATAACAGAGGTAGAGTGAATAAATGCACTCAGTCAGTAATTATGATGGCAACTGGAAAGCTCCTTTACCAAGATGCAATACAAACACAAGAATTATAAAGAATGTACAATCATGCTGAGATGAACATGTAACATTGTGCGTTACCAACAACCGCAATAATTGTTGCTATAGATATAGAATCGAATCCAACTGCTTACTCTTTTTTTTAAAAGCATGACCCATTTTCAAAATAAGAGTCCAACATACAAAGCAAGTATAATACAAATTTAGATAAACTTGAAAGCAAGGGGGAAAATATCATTGTGGTAATCTTACTAGGAAATGCTGTGGCCAATCAAACGCTGCCTGGGGTGTGCATATTAATAATTCAGTGTAGATTGTCAGTCTGTATTTTGTTCTAATCGGGCTATTTTTCACCAGAATTTGACACACAGAGGATTTACATGAAAACAAGGAAAGCATAGTATTTGAGGGTCATGCCATGGTATGCTATGAACTGAACTTGTTTTTTTTTTTCAGCTATGCCTACTAGGTGTATCCAGATTGCCATTTTATGGCACCTTTAATCTAATAAATTTGAGTTTTTAAATCTTGATTACCCCACTGGAAAACTAAAGAAGCAAACATATTACCATTTATCTTGCCTCAAGATGACTATTATATAAAAGATTATATGAAACTAATATATAAATAATCAACTTCATTATAGTTAAAGAGGGCTTTTATTCCAGTCAGTGGTTAGATATTTAATCTCAGGCCAACTGGAAACAATTGTTCATTTTCCAAACACAACGACTAAAACAAAGCATGATTTTGTTTTTCAAAAGGGAAAAATGCAATGCTGCCAAATCCTATAATGCAACGTAATTTAACTAGCGACCTTCTGAAACTTTCTTTTTTTCTAAATAGACTGCTCACAAGAACAAGATGTTCCTTTAAAGCCCCTTGCCTGTAACCGCAAATGTTTGCACATGAAATGTCCTAAAGTTGTTAACTGATGCATGGTGACCAGCGGCTGCTCCATCAGAAAAACACTCTCTAAACACTCTTCGCCTTCCTGCCTGCACAGCACACAGGTTTGCATAAGCTGGCCTTTTAGTAGTAGACCCAACATCGCTTAGCACTGATCTATCATGTTTGCTTCATTTGACAAATGCTTTATCCTGGCTGCATGCGTGTAAAACATGTCTATACAGAGCTTTAATCTTGTCCACTCATGTGTTTAATTGCTGTTTAAGCGATGTTGCTTTTCTCAGAGCTGACTGTGGTTTGCTACACCTTGTCTAAAAGCTGAAATGACCCATTTGGATATCAGTTTATAAACTTTTTAATCCTGTAGTGGCAGAAAATTTAAAGGCCTGGCTTGATGAGCAGACGCTTACAGGGTTAAACGCTAAGGATTTTTTCTACTGGCCCGATTGGACCAGTGGTTCAGATTTTTACTTGCTCTGCTAAAATTTTCACTGGCCCCATAAAAGAAATAAAAAAAGTTAGCCACATATATTAAATAATGTGTCACGAAATAATGTCAGGCGGTTCATTCCACTGTGGCGACCCCAGATTAATAAAGGGACAAAACCGAAAAGAAAATGAAAGAATGAAAGTAATGCCAGTAATTGTAGAATTTTAATATTTGAAAAATGTTAAAATATTTAGCAGTAAAATATAGCAGTATGGAAAACGTGCAGGTATTTTATTGCAAAACAAAAGGTGGCTGACTTAAAAGTGACGGCAAACTAAGCAATACACGACCTTCATTTTTTTCGTCATGCTGTACCCATTTAAATGTATCCACATAGTGAGAAACAGAAATTTCCTTTAGCCTCATAATTTGATGTTGCGGTCATGTTGCCGTCTAATAAAATTTAGTGACAAGGCAGCACTGCCCCGATCGGGCCAGTAACGATTCTGTCTACTGTCACGAGCATCTCTCACACTGGCCCCGGGCCATCGGGCAGTCCTTATTGTTGAGCCCTGGCTTAACTATCTCCTTTCAATCATTTGTAAGTCACTTTGGATAAAAGCGTCTATAAAATAAATATCTAATGATCTGGGGGGAAAAATTTTGTGCTTTGTGAATATTTTTGTCATATTGTTAAAAATGGAATTTAATTTGTTTTTTATTAAAAACTGTTTATTGCTTCTCAAACCTCTAAGAAAAAAAAAAGATTTTTCTGATGAATCATCTGTTGAGCTGCATCCCAATCATCACAAATACTGCAGAAAACCTATTGAAACCCACATAGACCCAAGATTCTCAAAGAAATCAGTCAAGTTTGGTGAAGAAAAAATCATGGTTTGGGGGTTACATTCAGTATGGGGCATGTGAGAGATCTGCAGAGTGGATGGCAACATCAACAGCCTGAGTTATCAAGACATTTGTGCTGCCCATTACATTACAAACCACAGGAGAGGGACAATTCTTCAGCAGGATACTTCAGCCTCCACATCAAAGTTCCTGGAAGCAAAGAAGGTCAAGGTGCTCCAGGATTGGCCAGCTCATTCACCAGCTATGAACATTATTGAGCATGTCTCGGGTGAAGAAGATGAAGGTGGAGGCATTGAAGATGAGTCTTGATGAACTCTGGAAGTCCTGCAAGAACGCTTTCTTTGCCATTCCAGATGACTATTAATAAGTTATTTGAGTCATTGCAGAGATGTATGGATGCAGTCCTCCAAGCTCATGATGGAGTCAAACACAATATTCATTCTTT